>NW_025336010.1:919809-1002620 GCF_004798865.1 Varanus komodoensis
CCGTTGTCCTGCCCAAGCTAGCTGCGCCTCTGTTTGTCCTCCTAGCTCTCAGCCCTTGGCTTGTTCCCGACCGCATTCTCGTTCGGCCCGCCTGCATTCTTGGCGCTCCTGGCCTCTGCCCGTGCCAGGATGACGACTGGGCCTCCCCAGGAAGCCCTGTGTTTGACCCCGTCTTTTCTGAGGTTCTCCTACCTGGCCTGGTGGCCTCTGTTGCTCTTGTCTTGTTTCTGGCTGCCCAGATCCCAGCTCTGGGCCCTGGCAGGGGTGCTTAGCTGGAGAGCTGCTTGGGGAAGGCAAAGGGCAGGAAAGGATGCTTCTCTCTCCCCCACCTCCACAGTCCTGAACCGGCGCCTGTGGGAGCTGGCTTAGCCTCTCCAGAAAGCTCCGGCTGGGCGGGCAGCTGGGCAGCCAAGCCTCCCCACTCAGCGCTGGTGGCTCTGCTCAGGGAAAGTTTTGTTCGGCAAAGCAGCCAGCCAGGGGGCAGGTGAAATACCCACCCTCCCGAGCACAGGTGGGAGTAAGGGGAATCCCTGCCGGAGCTTCCAGGCCAGGCAGGCCATACTGGCGCGCAGGCTGGAAGTTCCCAGCCCTGTTTATCAGCCACCTGGCAAAACGAGGCAAAAGGCACCGGCAGTGTTTTCTCTGCCTCGTGGGCGGGGGCTATCTTGCAGCTCTCTGGATGTTTTGGTCTGCATCTTTCATCAACCTAGCCAGCATAGCTGGGGCCAGGAGTGGTTTTTATTTATTTATTTATTTATTTATTTATTTATTTATTTAGAATTTTTGTATGCCGCCCCATTGCATAGCCTCGGGACAGCTTACATAAAAGAAACAAACACAATACAAATAATACACATAAAATCCAGATTCACCCTGGCTGCAAATTAAAACCTATAGATGATATTAAGAGTTATTAAAATATTGTTTAAATAAATAAAAAGGTCTTGGCCTGGTGCCGAAAAACAAATAACGATGGCGCCAGGCGGACCTCTCTGGGGAGCGCATTCCACAGATGGGGCGCCACTGCAGAGGAAGCCCCGCAGAGTGATGGGCCATCACACCTGGAGGGCCATGGGGCAGACAAAGCTTCAGTGGCAGAATAATTTCCCTGTGTCGTTGCGCAGCCTACTGAGAGGCCGCCGCACGATGGGATGTGGCCGCACGGGTGCATTGCCAACGAGGAGAGCACTTCCTGCCGGACGGCCAGCTCACAACAGGCGAAGGTGCCTGGCTTTTCGTGGGCTCTGCCATACCGTCGGGCCATTTCCCTTCCAGGTTCCCCCCTCCAGTGGGTGAGGAGGGGAGACTGCTTTCAGCAGCCAGGAAAACCTTTCTTTTGCTTGGGGTGCTTTGGGGCGGGGGGGCTGTCCCCAGTGGAAGGCCTGCTGCAGCTGCTCCGTCTCCTCCTCTCCTTCAGGCAGGGATTTGCTTTGCTGAGGAAAAGAAGCAGGGCAGGAAAAGGGCTGAGGGTTGAAGGTCATTGGCAGAAATGATCACACCCAGACACCCTCCATTCTGTGCCCCAAGCAAGGTGGGGGCCCGAAAAGGCCTTGTCCGCATGCAGCCTGGGGAAAATGGGAGCTCCCTTCTTGATTGTTCAGCATTGAGGAGATGCTGGTTCCCCAAGGAGCCGCACTTCTCTCCTCACAGCAAGCTTCGGAGGAGGATCGGCTGGCACCCAGGCAATGACTGGCCCACGGCCACCAGTGGAGTTTGTGGCTAGCCTGACTCCAGCCATTCTGCGCACGCCGCAGCTGCATTTGGGGTCCTTATCGAGCATTCGGACTGTACAAGTGTCATGTCTGAAAGGCTCATTCCCACTCCCATCACCCCCCGAAATCCCAGCACCAAGTCGTTCTCCCAAACTCAGATGTGAAAGGAAGAGAAGAAACAGCTCAGCAAGTTCAGCTAATGTGAAAAATCCTTGTCCTTCCTAAAGGGGTCTGTTTACACACAGAGAGAGGCGGGGGAGGGAAGGGAAGGGAAGGGAAGAGGTTTAAAAACTCCATGTCCCTTCTGCTTTTAGAACTCCACGTGTGATGCTGCATGATGAAGCAGGTGTGAATTCTTCCTGTTAGCATTTACTGCCTCCAGCAGAGCTGTTGGGGAACTACAAGATGTACCAGTTCCCAAAGCACAGTTGTGTCCATCCGTCGCAGCAAAAACAGCAACATGTGTTGAGGGACCCAAAAGTAAAACAGTCACTCTCCCCCATGACAAAGGGGCAAATGCTGCCTTAGGCTGCATTGTTTTGGACTGTATTCATAGAAGGATCACTTCCAAATCACACGCAGTCCTAGTTCTCCTACACTCCGTGTGGCTCAGGCCTTACCTGGAGCGCTGCCCAGGTCTGGGTACCCCAGTTTAAGAAAGAAGTAGACAAGCTGCAAAGGGTTCAGAGGAAGCCAGCAGGAACGACCCTCAGAATAGAAACCAAGTCCTGTGAGGAGAGACGGAAAGCACTGGGCATGTTCAGCCTGGAGAAGAGGTGGCAAGCGTGACAGCACTATGCAAGGCTGTCGGAAAGGTCAGGATCTCTTCTTGATCACTCCAGATTGCAGGATACAGAATAACAGGCTCAAGTTGCTGGAGGCCAGATTTGGGCTGAACATCTGGAAGAACATCCTGACTGTTGCAGTAGCATGACAATAGACCCTGGGGGGGGGGGGGCTCTGCAATGCTGCAGGCATTCCAGATGCAACTGGGCAGCCGTCTGGGAGGGCTGGTTTGACTTAGAGTCCTGCACAGAGCAGGCAGCTGGGCCCGCCGGCCCTCTGGTCTCTTCCAACTCAGCTAGGATTCTCTGATTCTATGACCCTAAGCTTTGGCGGACACAACTCCCACCTCAAAATTGGCTGAACCAAAATGGTGCCATCCTAATTCAATCTATCGGAAAGAGGTGCAGTGACAACGGATTTGCTGAATCGATATGCACCAGCCTCCACACCAGCAGAAGTGCAGCTGGGGTTGGATCACAGCGGCCACGTCCGGGGTTCCAGTGAGGAGGCGGGAAGCAGCTGGGGGTGGGCATGGGAGGGAGTCCTGGGCCCACCAAGGCGGGTGCTGCTCCCCCTGTCCTTTCCTCCTTATGCAAAGACAGACTCTTGTCAAGGAACAGCCAGCCAAGCACAAGTATGGTTGCAGAAGCTCCTTTAACTTTTGCAGTTTAATAAATAAACTGTTCCTACAATCTGATACTGCTTGTTCCCATGTTACCATGTTTGCCATCAGGGCTGTAGAAGTCCAGAAAATTTGATTCCTGAAGTTCAGATGGTGCTTCAATGTAAGTTGGTTTCAAGCGTGAAACCCCATGGAGTCCGTCTTTCTTTTTTGTCAAAAAGAAACTTGGCAAACAAAAAAAGTTATCAGAAAAGGGTTTTTTGTAAAAGAAAAAAAAAGGCAAACAACTTGGCAAGCGGATTTCCCTTTCTTTTGCTCAGTCATAACTGGAATGTAGAAGTGACTGTAAGCACAAGCAGCAGGTTGCGGGGTGCAGGAAGGGAAGGGAAGCGTGAGGCCACCAAACCGGGGGGCTGAAGCGACTTCACTCCCGCCAGGGTTGCCATGGGGGAGCGGCACAACTTGCACCTGCCGAGGGCCCACCCGCAGCAGGACCTCTGTCGAGCGGCCTGAGCTCCCCCTCTGCTCCCCAGTGCGGCCCACACACGCCTCCCACTCTGGGCCGGGCAGCAGAGGCCTGGCGGAGGGCAGCAGATGGTGGGCTTGCCTGCAGCCCTTCCCGCGGCTCTCCTTGTCCTCATTGTCCGTGTGCCGAACATGCATTTGTGCAGCTGGAGCACGTATATTCACGTGGGTCCCATGATTTACAGTGCTGTGAAATCAGGGTTCTGAAGCACGCAAGGAGCCCGCACGCATGCAGATGTTCCCTGCGGCATGTTTGCCTTCAGCACAGGGAGGGAAACGAGCTTAGAATCAGCAGCCCTCCAGCTTGTCATGTTTCTTCAATTCCACCTGATCGTTGATTCTTCTGCTCATCATTGATTTTTTTATGTGAATTTCATTAAATCAAAACAAAAACCAAAGAAAATGTAAAGATAAAAATAATAAAACACAGATTCACATCACAAGCTTTTTAGATGAAAATTTGTGCGTGTTTTTCTTCACATTTTCCCAAATGCACACATAAATTTTGCACATTCATGGATTGAAGCATATTTGTGTGCTTTTCCCCCAAAATAATGGATTATTTTACATTTTAGCACCTTGTTTTGCGGGGAGGAAGTGCTTCACCAATCGCACTGCAAGCTCAGGGAAGTGCAGACTTCAACCACACACGGTCCAGGTGTTAATACTGACCGGGAAGGTTGTCCCCGAAATGAAGCCCTGTACATTCAGAAACAAAATCCAAGACTGAAGCCCAGAGGAGCCACCCAGAGGGTGCAGGGCTCGGCTGGAGCCTGCACCCTGAAGCATGCTTGTTCAGGGGAACGGTGCTTGGCCTCCAGGCCTCAGGCATACGGAGGCAGCGGGAGGGGGCCTTCCAGTGCATGGGAGAAGCAGATTTCTTTCTTCTATTAGAAAAGGAAGCCACAAAGAGAGCCAGGTGACTCAGAGGAAAATGCTCTACTTAACCCAGGAGAAGAAAGATGCTGCAGAAGACAAGGGAAGGGGGCTCAGGGTGAGACTTTTGCCAGTCTCAAGGGTCAGCAGCCACATTCCTTGACGCAGCTGGCTTCGATTTCTTATGTTAGTAGTAGTTTCATTCTCCTGGAAATCTGGCCCAGTTTGGTTCTAGCCAGGGGACTGCCTGGGCTTTCCATTTTTTGCTTCATTCTGCTTTATTCAGCTCTTTCTGCTAAGAATGACAATTCTCTCCTAGGTCAAAGCCAAAGCGTTCTGAGGCTGAGAGCCGGGCAACCCTGTCTCTTTGAAAGCGTTGACGTCTTCAAGCCAACAAAATGTTCCAACCTTCTCCTCTTACACAGAAGGTTCAAGGAGCCCCATGTAAATCTCGGTGCAACGTCCCTGCCAGCAGAGGTTTGCTCAGGTTGGCATGTTCTCAGGTGAGCCTTTGATTGCCTATTGGCAGATCTGGAGCCAGAGTATGTTTGTGATAGAGCTCGTTTGTCATTTGAAAATGGTTACTGCCTGATCTGTCCCAACACTCCTTCCAAAGTGAATGGCAAATCACACGGGATACCTTCTCCTGCTATTCCCCTTGCATTCACTCAGGGCATGGGGCAGCTGCCATGCTTGGAAGATGCATCTCCCAGATGCAAGGTACTTTTCTCAGTCAGGGACCACCTTGTGGACCTCCTTACCCAGGAAAGCAGCCTCTCACTTCCCAGACACTGCAAAGGCATCGTTTCAGACAGACCGTTAGTTGCTGGCATGCTTTCATCTTGTTCGGTGGCTGCTGCAATGCAGTGTTTTAACTGCTCCTGAATACCTATTTCAGTTGTGAGGCATTCTAAACTAGGAATAGCCTTTAAAGTGAAGTATGTGATTTCTACCATTTTGGATCAGAACCAATTCCAAGAAGGAAGCCCACTGAATAACTCACATCTCACATCTTCACATTGTCAGCCATTTTTGCATTTCCATCCTCTGTAGGCAGAAAATGGCTGAGTTGCTTAGAGTCGCAGAGCTGGATGTAGCTCGGGCTCCTTCTCTGCATGCCAAGGCACCCCCAGGCCTCTGGGGCAGAGTGGATGCATTCCCTGCCTGAGCCCAGCTGCTGGAGAGCGGCTTCTGATCAGGGTGGCCCTGCACTGTTAGCAGTGCGGAACTAGACGGACCAGGGCCTGACTTGGCACAAGGCGTTCCTAATGCACGATTGTTTTTAACATTACTCTCATCTGCTTTCCATCTTACATTAAGACGCTTTCATGCACCATGCCTAGCTCTATTTTCAGCTGCTCTGAAAATTCAGTGAGGGTGTTCGATGGGCTGGACATGCACATGGTAGGCATGTCATGAGCAGAGCCAGCTGGAGCTGGGGGTCAGACTAGATGGCCCACGAAGCCCCTTCTGACTCGCCGTGTTTCTGTTTCTTCGTGCAGGCTGCACACGTACTTTGAGGCATCCCAGTTAAACCAGGCTGCCCTGCAGTAAGCTCTGCTGACACCTGGTCCTCACTCAAGTAAATGTGCACAGGGCAGGATTGCAGGTGACCTTACAGGAGTCCTTGCTCACCTACCCTCACTTGCCTCTCCTGTTTGCAATATGGGATGTGTTACCCTGGCCACCCCTAAAGAGTTGTGAATGCAACTAACTACTGGACCTCTGTATGTGAAACGTGCATTATTTTCATGTGCATTATTCTGGCAACTGCCCCCACCCCAACCAGGCAGAACAAAGGCTTATGCTTTATGCAGAACTTCCTGAAACGACTTAAGAGGAACACGTAGCAGAAAGGCAGTGATGAGATCTGTGCAGCAAGACTTGTAGTCTCCTAAGGGACTGTGCAAGCCAGATGTCAGCCTCTCTTCCCATCTTCCAAAAATCCATTTCCAGAGACACTCTGCTTTACCTCGCAGTAAAATACTCCTGGCTGTATCAATGCCACTTTTTCTTGTTGTTGTTGTTAGTCCAACCCATCGCGACCCCATGGACAACATTCCTCCAGGCCTTCCTGTCCTCCACCATCTCCCAGAGTCCACCCAAGCTCACACCCACTGCCCCAGTGACTCCATCCAGCCACCTCATTCTCTGCCATCCCCTCCTTCTTTTGCCATCTATTGTTCCCAGCATCAGGCTCTTTTCCAGTGAATCCTTCCTTCTCACTAGGTGGCCAAAGTATTTGAGTTTCATCTTCAGGATCTGGCCTTCTGAAGAGCAGTCAAGGTTGATCTCCTCTAGGATTGACCGGTTTGATCGCCTTGCGGTCCAAGGGACTCGCAGTACTTTTTCTCGAGGACGAAGTCATGTCATTTGTGAAAACGACATGTCATTTAAGAGTGCCAGTTGTGCAATGCTCCAACCAACAGCCAATTCATCAGTGTTGAGGAGAATGTGATCCATTTTGGGACTGACAACAAAACTTGACAAAAAGGGCTCAATCAGTAACTGTATTGTCCAGAGCAGATGCCGCTCTCTGCTTGAAAACAGATGGATAAGCGTGGCAAAGGCGGTCTAATGGAGACGAGGCAAGCGAGAGTTCAGCACAATTCTTTTTGAGCGATTTCATTTCTGCTGTGCATACCTCTCCCTGTTTGACTAGGAGCATTTCCAGACACGATTCAGATGATCACCGCTTCCCCTTTTCCCCAACAAGCCAGCTCTGTATCCTTAGCAACTCTCATCAGTACAACATCAAGCTGTCTCCAAGGCAACAGTGACTAGTGCAGTGACATCATGGCATTACCATGATAATGCTCCAGAGGATGTCAAGGGGATATACTCTAAAGTAAACAGCAATTGGTGGGAGTGTGGGGTAATGGGATACAGAAAGATAAGGCATCACTAATAAACCATCGGGCTTGGAAGGGTGCAGAAGGAATAAATTACACCTCTAGCACAAGGAACTGACGTGTTCCTCACTATCAATAGTGTGCAGTCCTATTTAGTTTTCAGAGAAATACTCCCGTTCTGCCCTCTTCAGCCTGCATAATTATTTTTGAGCCAAGCAGCCGTATTTGAGAATACTTGCTGTGCTGATTACAAGCTTAACTAAGATTGGCCTTCCCTAAGGCACTTTCAACAAACACTGCAATTCACATTGCACAAGTTCCATCTATACATTCATGGACAAAATTTTTCCAGAGTTATTGATGGGCACTGGAGGAAGTTGGGTTGGCAAGCTGGTACTGCCCAAGAGCCAGCTGGGCACGGAAGTTGTTCTGCCGCAGCGGAAGTGCTGCAGAACCTTCCTGGGCCGCCTTGCTCTGGCGGGACCACTTGTGGGCCGCGCTGCATCTCGTGGAGCGGGCTGTACTCAGGGAGACGAGCGACAGGCTCAATGGGTTCAACGGGTTCAGATTTGGGTTCATCTGATCTGTGGATTCTGTAGCTTTTTCTGAGTTGTGCAGACCCTTTTTTAACTGAGGGAAGGAACACCAACATGCTGTTGCAAGCAAAAACATATGAACAGCCATTTCTGCCAGTGAATCACTAAAATAACAAAGCTCTCTCAGTTTAACAAAATGCACACTTTCCTACCTGGCACCTAGGAAAGCTGATGCCACCGTGCCTGTGCATGGCCTCAAGGGGCCACAGCTCACAGAAGCAGGCCTAAGATGACGACCCACCCGTGGCTCACTGGAGGAGCAGCTTCTCTGCATGCAGGAAGTCCTCAGCCCAGCCCCTGGCTTCTCCAGGCACAGCTAAGAAAACCTCCTGCCTGAAAACCAGGAGAGTTGCTGCCAGCCAGCACTGACATTACTGGGCTGGGGGAACAAAGAACCACTTCCCGTGATCCAGATTAACAAATTGGGCTGGCCCTGCTGGAAGGGGGCCTGAACCAGAGCTCATTTATATTACTCACCCACCAAAACTCCCTCTCTCCAGAGCAGCCCCACATTTCCCCAGTCCATCTGGTACTACACCAGAAGACCTGGACTAGCAAAACTCGAGATTCCAGAGGGTAACACCACCCGTGAGTCAACATTTGTGCTACAGATCAAGCTCATGCCCTTTGATTCCTGTTCTCTCTCCTCCAGGGACCAGGAAGGTTCTTAAGAGACTCCTGGCACAGGTGTATCTGATGTGTCCTTGTGTGCACTGGCTGCTTCTGACAAGGATTAGAATTCAGCATAGTGCAGAGGAATAGTAGCTATGGCATATGGAGTTTTCACTGTCGTCACGGCTTTTTTAGATTAAACACACATTTTCAAGTATGCATATACTTTGCATGCAATTTGAGGTGTTTTTGCTTCCCATGTGTGTAAATCAGACATGCTAGAAATCAGGCTTTGACAGTGAATGCATTGGCTGAATCACACTGATTGCGTAATGGAGATGTTCTACAATGTGTGGTGGGATCTTTCTTCTCTTGTAGAAACATAGTAATTAACCGGCAGTGAGAAGTCCTTGCTGGTCGTGGCAAAGATTTCTTCCCCCCACCATGTAACACACAAGAAAAACCAGAATGTTACTTTTATTTCCCCATTTCTCTTAAAACAATGCACCCGGAAGCTGCCCCCTTTTCTTAGCTTCTGTGATGTCATCAGAAAATGTGGTATTATGGGCTATAGTGGCGAGAGAACAGGCGCAGTGCACCCTTGCACTAACAGCGCACAGACAGTAGAGCCTGCGATAGCCGCTTTCAGCCTACAATCCTCATCAGCCAAGGCTGAGGGACAGTGGGAATGGTGGCCCTCTTTTTTGGCCTACAAATTGTCCACGCTGGATTTAAAGTACATCTGTTCAGGATTGGTGCCTTAATGTCTCATCCCCCAGTGATAAAAGTCAGGCATCTGTTAAAACTGGAGTGAAAAATTGATTCTGTATTGCAATGTGACTAAAATTCCAGGCAGCATTTTGAAGAGTTTAGATAAATATTTGTTATCATGGTACCTGGTGAAACTGAATATTTGAGAATGTGGGGAAGCTTGGAAACACCTTTACTCTGCCAGTGTCTCTTGTGAGGGCAACTACCAGGCTAGGATGCCTATCTTTGACAGACTACCATCTGGGATTATCAACCAGCTGTGGCTGACAGATTTAGCAACTGAGCAGCAGTGAAGAGATCCAAGGATTGGAGATAAACTTAGATACATCCCCCCCCCCCTAGAATGACATGTCTATTTTACTGTATTTTCAAAATGTTAAGAATTCCGGTCAGTAGACAAGATACTCCAAATACATGGACAACTTATAGTTTATCTCCCCAAAGCAGCAGTTTATTTTTTTTTTAATTCAAACACTTAATTTAGAAGTCTGGCATTTCATTATCATCCATCTTAACATGGGCTAACATTGACACATTGCTGTCATAATGCAGCCAATTGAACAGTTAAAGAATTTAAAAAAGGAGGAATCATGATTTGCCAAAACCAGGAGGACTGGGGAACTTGGCAGGTAGCAAAATCAAAACCTCAGTATGCTTCTGCCTGTCTGTACCCATAAGAGGCAAAACAAAGAGCATTACAGAACCTCACATTTTAAAGTTATTAAGTAAGACAAAATCAGCTCACACCTCCTTATATTCTTTCCATTAAGATTAGTATCTTTGTTTTGCATTACAAGCACCACTACTGAACTGTCATACTCCCTTTCTTCCGAATGGAAAATTTAAAGATGTAATTTCTGATCAATTCTCCTCACTTTGTTACTTTATGAATCTGGGTATTAACTGAATGAAACTAAAATGCCTCATGGTACATTTCTTCCTGCACAACTGATACGCCATGGTGGCAAACAGGCTGATGCGCCATCCAGCCCAGCAATGCCCATGGAGCCCACTGGACGCAGCACCCGGCAGACCTCACGGCTGCACCAACGCTACAGATGCACAGAGCACGAAGCACTTGTGGGGTTGTGGCAAAGAAATGCGAGGAGTGGGATGAGGTGACAGTCGATGGACAGCCGCAGCACGACCAGCTCTTCAGTTGTTGCCCTCTCCCGCTTCCTCATCCTGCTGGTCACTCGTCCAGAGAGTGAGGTTGTCTCGAAGGAGCTGCATGATAAGGGTGGAGTCCTTGTAGGAATCCTCGTTGAGTGTGTCCAGCTCTGCTATGGCATCATCAAAGGCTTGTTTGGCTAGAAGGCAGGCCTGCTCAGGAGCATTCTGGATTTCATAGTAGAACACTGAGAAGTTGAGGGCCAACCCAAGCCTGATTGGGTGGGTGGGCTGCATGTGCTCTTTGCTGATTTCAAAGGCTTCTTTGTAAGCAGCCTCCGAAGCTTCCACAACATTGTTCTTCTTCTCACCTGTAGCAACTTCTGCCAAATAGCGGTAGTAATCACCTTTCATTTTCAAATAAAAGACTTTGCTTTCATATTGAATGTCAGTGCAGTTCTTGATTAAGAACTTATCTAAGAGGGTCAAGACATCATTGCAAACTGACTCGAGCTCCTTCTCGATCTTCTCCCTGTAGGCTCTCACCTTCTCCAGCTTCTTCTCATTCCCGTCAGCCACTGTTTTCTGCTCTATGCTGCTGATAACTCGCCAGGAAGATCGCCTGGCACCAACCACATTCTTGTATGCAACAGACAACAAGTTTCTGTCTTCATTTGAAAGGGACTCATTCAGCTCAGTCACCTACAAATGCACACAAAGATATTGAGGCAATCTAGTGTTGCGGAACAACAGAAATGCCACCAAGAAAATCAAATCAAAGCATACAACATGTACTCCTATCTATTTAAAAAGCCAAAAAAGATTTCTGGGCCCCTGTGATCACTGCGTCCTTAGATGTCTGCAGGCAGGCACTACCATCAATCCAAAAGATGTACAGTATACTGGAGACAGCTTAACACTTACCCAGCCATTTAGACTGCTTATGTCCCACTATTTAACTGAGATTATTTAATTTAACAACTCTGTTTCAACACACTACTCTATGTAATGGGAATGGAATGCTCTTTTCTCCCACCATTTCAACACATGAAAGGGAGGCAGCTGGAAAGTTTGCAGAAAAGAACTATTTTGTACACTCTACAGATACAGTGTAGCCACTTAAATAGGGATTATTATCTACAGTTAAACAGAAATGTGTATATTATGCATTCATATACATTCATCTCCCGCTTTTCCCCTCCTACAATGAACCCAAGGAGATTCACATGGCCGTCCCCAATTGTTCCTCAAGCCAACAGCCCTGCAAGTCGTGGTCAGGCTGAGCCCAGGACTGGCCCAAACTCAAGCAGTGAGCAGCACCACTGAAAGGGGACTAGAACACGCCCCAGTCTAACTAGGACTCCACGGCTGGTATCATTAATTATGTTTTTTAAAAGTGGGTTTCAAAGCAGGTTTTAAAAAGTATAAACAGTTCTGCTTGCTTAATCATATTGGTTGATACTACCCTTGGGAATGTACGCTGTTTTACAAATGATGTGCCTTTGCTACATGGCTGTTAGCACATTACTGATGAAACATGGCGATATCAGTGATAATGCACAGTGACATAAGAGCACAGCACAATCTTAGACTTGCTTTTAGAAACTCCAGAGATGGATACAGATGCCTTGCGTGCATTCTGGTGGCACATTATTTGGCATGTGACATTTTTATTCTATTAAGACCTACTTCTGTTCGCACACCATTGTGCGGCTTCACTGCACCCCCTGATGCAGCAAGGGGAGAGTCTGCTTGGTTTCCCCAAAAGTAACACAGAAGTAGGTCATACTGTGAAAATGGGGCTGCGGGCTAGTGCTATTCTGCTATATTTCAACATAAAGGAGAGATAATAAATATTGTTAGAGTTCTAAAGGAATTCAATCCAGTAAAAAGGACCTCTCTCCAATGAAGTCGCCTTGACATTTTTTACTCACATTAATATGACTATTAGTACTTCAAGAGGTAGGCTGCCTTGTTGTATGGAAACCTGCACCCTGCTGTGTACTGAACACCTGGTTGTTTGAATATTAGGTGAATGCAGTTCTACAAATGTACTGAGATATGTTAATGTCAGCTGTTTCTCAGATTAGGTCCACAGATTAGGTCCACAGATTAGGTCCAGCTTAAAAGCACCTATGTTGAAAAGAACTAAGGAAAATGGAAAGGATGCATTGTGATCATAACTGCAACACCAATGCAGGAGACAACAGGAGTGCCTCGCACATATTCCCAGCAGCTGCGCTGGCTGTCCGGAAGACGCTCCTCTGCACAGCTCTCCTGCCTCGGGTTTTGTCCAGGCAGGGAAATCCTTCCTTCGACTCTTAGGAGTCACAGACTCCTGTGGAATTACACTGACACTTCTGGTTGGACGTTGAAGTATTTCTGTGCCTATGCAGAGAAATCAGGCAAGATTTCCCTTTCAGTCAGAACTACCTCTTGCTTAATTTAAGATTATTAACATGGTCATATATGCCAAACTGACATTATGCGTGTGCGTTAACACTAACACACAAAGCCCCAAGTGATTTGGGGCCAGGATATTTGAGGGAATGCCTGCCTCCACATATTCCTACCAGATCTCAGACGATCTTCATGGGAGGGCCTTCTCTGACCCCGCCCCCCAGGAAGCCAGGAGGGAACCGGTGAGGGGAAGGGCCTTTTCTGTGATGGCACCCACATACGGAAGACCCTCCCGGGAAGAGCGCACTTGGCGCAATCACTGCTTGCCTTTCAGGGCTAAGTAAAGACTGCTTATTTAACGTGTTTTGGAGATCACCTTGGTAACCTGCTAACCTTGCTGCTTGCTCATTATGTTCCTTGCCATGAATATTAGATTTTATATTTTAAGTGGATTTTATTCTCACATCTTTGATTTTATTAAAATAAATTTTATTAAAATAAAACTTCTGATTGTATTGCTCTATTTTACCATTTTATTGCTTTTATAGTTGGCTGCTTACACTTTTATTGTAAGCTGCCCAGGCAGCCTTTGGGCTATAGGGCAGCATATAAATATAATACATATATAAATAAACACTGTAAATGAGTACCACTGGCTTCAGCCAGACACAGTCCTATCTGCACATCTTAGGTCCAGAGTATCATATCTACTCTAAACCTAAGCATTACTATACAGAACTGTAATAAATATTTTAGCAGTTCTCAAAAGCTATAGAAGCAGACTTTGCCCAAGCAAGACAAACTAAAGGCAATATGTCCATCCCATATTAAGTGGGAATTTCTATAGCCAACAGACACCTGGGCCAGAGAATAATTCAGATTCCTAGATCTTAGGGGCAAGAGTTCCAACCTCAGAGTTGGGAATCTGAATTTTGAGTCCCTACCTACCAGCTGGAAAGAAGTGCACTGTGCACCAGTTACTTCTCCAATGTCAGGAAAGCAACCTCAGAGAGGGAATAAAAGGGGCATATGAGGCCTCTCTTCCCCCCCCCCCCCCGAGTGCCTCCAACTGGACAGCCGAAAACAGCCATTGACCTAAAAGCTAGAGCAGGAAGTGGAGGCCGTCTCCGTGCTGCTCCCATCCTGCACTGGATGCCCTTAAGCCTCCAAGTTCAGCAGCTGACAAAGCAGTGATTGTCCCCCGAATGCTTCAACACATTAACGAGAAATTACATGCAAAATAACAAGGGGCACTGTTAAAATGTAGGCATTAACAGGCTACATGTTCAAGCAACCCAGTTTGTGGGCATGAAAGTCTAAAGTGATCTACTCCCACTTAGTTGCTTTGCATCAGCAACCAATTCAGATGCCATGGAACCACCAGTGGCCATTACTGGATTGGCAACTCAAAGCAGGGATGGTAAGCGGAGAGAAGGCTCTCCTACTAATTCTGATGACAAACAATCCAGATCGGTGCACTTTTTGTTGTGGGAGCAACATATAACAATGTCCTTGAATTAGGCAGCCCCCCATCCCTTGATATACCAAAAGCATCAACAATATATTATGTTGGGGATCATAATTAGAAGTGTTTAAAAAAATTGATCAAAGTCGCCAGCTTCAAAATATATTCAAAAGAGAGGTGCACCAAAGCTATCTGCCATGACCAGGGATGCCAAGCCTGTTATCCCGGATGTTTTAGTAGGGCTGAGCAGCTGAATGAAGCAAAAGCAACAACAGCCTGCCTTGGATCAGAAATGTGCTTGTGTAGCTCATGCTGAAAAATTCAGTATGCAGCAAGACAGACAGGCACAAATATCAGCCACCACTGCAACTATCTCCAAGGTTATGCAAAGGGAAGATACTGAAGTAGAATCCATAGCTTTAACCAACAGAACATGGGGAGGGAATTAACTTCCCATTAAAGAAACTGAAATGGAAGGCAGAATACTGGCTCTGATGGCTTGAACCTGCAATTCATTGGAAGAATAAGTGAAGCATGCACATGATCATTTGTACCAGAGACATGACTCTTTTACATTGTGTACATTTATGTGTAGAAATGTACTGGATGCCATATATTTACAAGGCTAAGAATTAGTGTCAACCCATAATAATAGGAAAAACTACTAGAACTCAAAATACATTCTTTTCTTTTTTCTTTTCCTTTTCTTTAGTTTTATGAAGTGCCTGGCTTATGTTTATTATTTATTGTTTTAATCACTATATTATTGTATTATTATAAAATAAGCTGTCCTGAGCCTTTCGGAAAGGACACGATAAAAATGTTTTAAATAAATATAAATAAAAAGGAAAATGAGAGGCATTACGGAAAAATCATGGTATTATGACCAAATGTTACAATACAATAAAAACGAAGAGTGAAGCATACATGCTCAAAAACACACCGAGTTATGCTTTTACACTACTGGGTATCGAATTGACAGAGGCAGAAAAAACCCTCCTGCTGGTCCGTGGCGGCCTCTCCAGGAGCCGCGCACGAGAGAGAGAAGCGCGCGGATAAAACAAAGGGCCTGGGCCGCCGCGCCGCGCCGCGCCGCCGGGAGGATCCCCGCGAGGCGCCCGGGGCGTGCCGCGCCGCGCCGCGCCCGCCCGTGCAAGCTCGCTGCGAAGCCGCCCGCAGCCAACGGCGCGAGCCGGGCGCTCCCAGCATCACGCCGAGGACGCCGCGCCCGCCGGTCCTCGCCCAGGGCGTGGCCCCCGCCGCCCCCAGCAGGAGGGCAGCGCCCGCCCTCCGCCCTTCCCCGAGAGGCGCCGGGGGCCGCTCGGCGGACCGCAGCGTGGCCGAGGGCGCCCGGCTGGGGATCTGGGCGGCCGGGCGGAGCGGGCGCCGCCCGCCGCGGCTGCACTCACCGCTTTCATGGCCGCAGCCATGTCGTCGTATCTCTCCGCCTGCTCGGCGAGGCGGGCTCGCTGCAGCAGCTGCTCGCGGTCGTTCATGGTCGGTCGGTGGTCGGTCGGTCGGTCGGTGGGTGGGCGGGCGGGCGCGCCGGACAGGCTCGTTTCGCGGCGACCGCTCCTCACTTCCTCGCTCGCGCGGCTCCTCTGAAGAGCGAGGGGGCGAACGCCGCTTTTACCTCGGGCGAGCACGGCGGCGGCGACCCCTTGCGCAGGCGCAGGAGGGCACGAGCCCCGCCCTTGCCGGCCCGCGGGAGGGCGCGAGAGCGCGCGCCGGCGGCCGGCTCCTCCCCCGATTCGTCGGGAGGTTGCCACTCTGCGCCGCGCCGGCTTCCTGCGCCCAATAGCAAGGGGAGAACGGGGCGAAGCCCAGAAGACCGCAGGGGCAGGGAGAGGCTGCGCGTGACCCGACGCCCCTCGGCGGCGGTCTATTTCTAGGTGACGTCACTTACTATAAATAGTGGCTGCGGCGAGGGCGGGTGCTCGCGCGGAGGCTGCCGAGAGCTGCGCCCCGCGCGCGCTCGCCCCCGCTCGGCGCACTCGGGACGGCCGCTCCCTGGGGTGCCCGGGCAGGCGCGCTCGCCGGTGTGGCGGCGGGGCGACCGTGCCCGCGGGGCTCGAGGCCCCGGAGAGCCTCCCACGGAGCCCCCTGGGCTAGGTGCAGCTACCGGGCAGCCCGGGCGCGGTCGCTCGGCGGCCGGGCAGCTGCGTGGCACGTTCCCGGGATTGCACCATGGCAGCGTGCCGGGCGTGCGAGCGAGAGCGCCGGAGCCGTGGGCTCGCGTCCGCCGTGCAGGCTCTCCTCCGAGGTGGGGCTCCGCGTGGGTCTTGTTCGGGGGCACAGGAGGGCACCACCTCGGGCCTGGGAGCCAGAGCCTGCCCCCCGGAGCTCTGCCAACGGCTCCGCTCCCCCTTGTTTGGGGCCTTACGTCTGAGAAGCCTGCATGAGGCTCAGCGGGTTGCTGGGATGAAGCGCCGTGTGGTGGTTTCAGTCCCATGGCTCCCACCCCACCCGCCTCGAAGTGCTGCAGCTTGGCTCTGGGGCTGAAACCGTTTCGCACCCGTGCTTTGCTGCTCAGTGGCAGTTTACGACAAAATGTAGGAATCACTGGTTGAGGGGAATTTTAAGCATTTTAAACATTTAGTTGCTTCTTAGGGTTTTAACTGGTGAACTGCCCAGAGAACTGGATGCGTAGAAATGTAACTAAAACAAAGCAGAGGGAAATGAGCATTTCTCCCTTTTGTATTCATTGCCTTTCCACCAAAAAATGGTACTCAGCGTGGCGTTAATAGTTCAATGTGTCTTTAAGAACACATCAGCTTTGTGGACCTGACCAAAGGTGCCCTGTTTGCACTGTGGCCAGCCAGATGTTCATGGAAAGCTGGCAAGTGGCGTGTGAGGCCCCCTGGGCAGGACTGGCACCGGTGACTGGATGTGGCGCAGGGCCACCTTTTTGGGCAAGGTGCTGGAGCGGGTGGCGGCGGGACAACTCCAGGCACTCTTGGATGAGACTGATTATCTGGACCCATTTCAGTCCGGCTTCAGACCCAGGTATGGTACTGAATCTGCCTTGGTCGCCCTGTACGATGACCTGTGCAGGGAGAAGGACAGGGGGAGCGCGTCCCTGTTGGTCCTCCTGGACCTCTCGGCGGCTTTCGATACCATCGACCATGGTATCCTTCCGGATAGGCTAGCGGGATTGGGGGTCGGAGGCACTGCTTTGCAGTGGTTCCGCTCCTATCTCAACGGCCGATTCCAGAAGGTGGTGCTGGGGGACTTTGGCTCTGCACCATGACAACTCTTCCATGGAGTACTGCAGGGCTCCATTTTGCCCCCCTTGCTCTTTAACATCTACATGAAACCGCTGGGAGAGGTCATCAGGAGGTGTGGGCTGCGGAGTCATCAGTGCACTGATGATACCCAGCGCTACCTCTCGTTTTCCACCAATCCAGGTGAGGCAGTGGCTGTGCTGAACCGGTGCCTGGCCGAGGTAATGGGCTGGATGAGGGCCAATAAACTGAAGCTCAATCCAGACAAGATGGAGGTCTTGTTGGTAGGCGGCTCGGGCTTCAGGGAAGGGGACCTTGATCTTGTCCTGAATGGTGTTGCACTCCCTCTGAAGGACAAGGTCCGCAGCTTGGGAGTGCTCCTCGATCCAGGGCTTTCGCTGGAAGCTCAAGTAGCAGCGGTGGCGAGGAGCGCTTTCCTTCAGCTTCGGCTGTGTCCTTATTCCTTTAGATAGGCAGGTCCCAAACCTTTAAGGGCGTTATAGGTCATAACCAATACCTTGAATTGGGTCTGGACTTCAGTCGGGAGCCAGTGAAGCTGACGGAGGACTGGAGTCATGTGAGCATAACGCCCCGTCCCCGTCAGCAGCCTGGCAGCTCTATTCTGCACCAGTTGAAGTATCCGGACCGTCTTCAAGGGTAGCCCCACGTCGAGCGCGTTGCAGGAATCTAATCGGGCAGTCACCAGCACGTGTGTCGCTGTCGCCAGGCAGTCGTTCTCCAGGAAGGGACGCAGCTGATGGACAACACAGCCTTTCCTCATGGGGGTGGGTCTGACCTTTGGCCGTTGCAGTTTTACTTTCCTGCACCTGCACGGACAAGGCCTGTGCACAGACAGGGCCCGTGTGTGTTGCACAGCTGCTGTGCTCTGGCTCCACCTTGTCACTGTGCTATGCAGCAAACTCCAGGGCCGGTTCTCTGCAGCGCAGGTACCTCTGTGACAGGCAGAGAATGACGGTGGACACGCTGGGCCTGTTTGCCTGTGCGCACGCGCGCGTGCACGCGTGTGTGTGTGTGTGTAGGAAATGAGTGTGACAGAAAGGGGGGGTGATTTTTGCTTAATTTACTGCTCATATCACTCAGGTGTAACTTGACCTTTCCCTGTGGCTTGGCTCAATTTCTTGAGTAATCCGCTCTGCTTGCAATATCGTTTTCTGCTTCTGAGTGTGGAACCATTGTGTTCCGAACTGTGCTCTGTATTGGGAGTGTGGCACATGCAGCAGCAATGGACCACAGATGAGCAGGACCTTCTTTGTGGCCAAGAGTTGATTTAGAAATCTTAGGTTTCAGATTTCGAAACCTTCGGGCAGAAAATGAAGAATATTGGGCCCAGATACTTTTCTCCTCAATCCTTCCAGCTTGCAGAAAGGGGGAAGGATGTGGGAGGGGAAATACTCCACAGGAATGTTGGGCTACAATGGTGGTACAAATGTGAATGATTTGAATTCTGGGCTAAGCTTTCTGGAAGACATACTGCTGGCGAGGAATGGGTTGTTCCTTATAAAGAAAGGCAAGGGTGTACATGGCCTTAGCATGGAGAAGTTTATCCAGGAGGGCCTTAAATTGAACTCTGCAGGGGAGGGAGGTGAATGCAACATCAAGTGGCAAAGGCTTATGTACTGCAACAGTGAAAGAAACTCCAGCTGGGCCTAACACCAGTCTCCAAGAAATGTAGAAAAGAAGCCAGGGAACAAACAACATGAACTGAAGAGTTCCTAGACAGAGCGGAGGAGCTGCAACAGCTAAGTGTAGCCCAGAAGCAAGAAGAGTGTCAGCAAGCCGAGGCAGCAGAAGCGAACCCTGCGGGAAGGGAAATGAGGAAACTCGCCGGAACTGGGTGGCAGTTCAGCGCAGAAGACCTAGAAGACGCTCTGCACCCGTGGAGGCAGAGGAACTCTCGGACCGCCTTCAGTTGCTTGAGGAAGGGGCATGTGAAGAACCCACTGGGAAAGAGCTACGCGGCACACCATGTGACTCTGAAAAGGGACAAAGGGCCAAGCAAGGAAGGAAAAAGGTGCCAGCAACAAAAGGAGCAGCATGATCGTCGTGGGAGACTCGCAAGGTGGAAGAAAACGCGTGTCGTGAAGACCCAGAGGATCGCCAAGCGTGCTGTCTCCCCGGTGCCGAGGTTAAACATAGCCAGCGAGTTCACACGAGTCAGCCAACCCACTGGCAAATACCCCTTCCTTATGTTCCATGTGGGAACCAATGAAACTGCCATGGGAAGCTTCTCTGAAGTAACAGCAGACTTTGAAGCCCGAGGTGTAGAGAGAAAAATAAAAAACACTGGGGCCCAGACAGTCTTCTCCTCAATCCTTCCCCTACGTGGAAGAGCAACTGTTGGGGAAAGAACAGTTCTTCCAAGTGAATGACTGGCTACGAAGGTGCTGCCGTAAAGAGAGATTTGGACTCTGGGACCACAAGCTAAGCTTCCTGGAAGACGGACTACTGGCAAATGACGGGCTGCACCTCACAAAGAACGGGAAGCAGGCGTTTGGCCACTGCATGAATCAAGTTCCTCAGGAGGGCTTTAAACTGAAACCATCAGGGAGGGAGATGTGCAGCATGGCACACCATAACAAAGTTAAGTAAGGGGACAAGGATGAAACCTTCAAGAAGCAACTTGCCAGCATTTCTAAGAAGAATGTTGTAGTCGTCATGTGGACTCAGATTCTCTGTTCTGTGCTGGGAGGCAAATTCTGCCAAGCATGGCCCCTCCAAGAGATTCCTGACATGTGTTGCCGACAACTTTATCCAGCAGAACATAGAGGAAGGAACAAGAGGATCAACTGTCCTCGATTTAATGCTAGGTAACAGGGATGGCCTGGTGGACAAAATAGCAGCCAGGGGAACTCTGGGTGAAAGTGACCATGTGATACTTGAATTCTCAATTACAAAGGAGATGAAGGTTAACTGCAGCCAAACACATTCCCTGGACTTCAAGAAAGCCAACTTTAAGGGACTCAAAACAATGATCCGTGAGGTGCCATGGCAACTCCCGCTTAAGGGAAAAGGAGTTCAAGGGAGGTGGGAAATCTTGAAAAAGAAGATTCTCCAAGCACAACTACAAACAATTCCATCAAGAAAAAAGTGTAGAAGACACCAGAGGAAACCCACGTGGCTCCACATAAGGTTAAGTGACAACCAGGAAGGGAGGGAGAGAGGGAGGGAGAAAGAACATGTACAGCAGGTGGAAGCAGGGCCAGGCCACAAAGGAAGAATATACGGAAGGAATTGCAGGGACCGCATCTGGAAGGCTAAAGCAGGAAATGAACTGAGAATAGCAAGGGATGCTAAGAGCAACAGGAAAGCCTTCCTCAGACGTATCCAAAGCAAAAGACATGTGAAAGAAAAAGGTATCCAGCTACTTACAGTGGATGGCAGAGTGCCGACAGACAACAAGGAAAAGACAGGTGCTCAATTCCTACTTCACCTCAGTGTCCTCCCCCAGGAAGATCTACAACCAAGAGGAAGTTCTAGCTGGAAGTGAGAGATGGCAGCCCAAGATTGACAGAGAAATAGTCAAGGAATTCCTAGGTGGAATAAACACTTTCAAATCTCCAGGGCCCAACGAACTCCATCCCAGAGTCATAAAAGAGCTAGCAGAGGAACGCAATACCACTGGCTATTATCTTTGATAAACCATTGAAAACAGAACTGCCAGATGACCGGGGAAGGGCTAATGTCCTCATCTTCAAAAAGGGGAAAAAAGATGAACCCGGGAACTACAGTTCATTTAGCCTAATATCAACCCCTGGAAAAATTCTGTAGCAAATTATTAAAAATCTGCAAGCATCTTGAAGAAAATGCGATGATTAATAGAAGCCAACACAAATTTATAAAAAATAAATCCTGCTGGATGGACGGACGGACGGATGGACTGTCTGTCTTTCCTAGATAACCTTCCAAACAGACAGAGGAAATGCTGTGGATATAATCTACCTTGACTTTAGCAAGGCTTTTGACATAGTGCCCCATGACATTCTGATAAGCAAATTAGCAAAAAGTGGACTAGTTAGGAAAAACTATTAGGTGGTTCAAAAAGGGTAAATGCTATTTTGGGATGCATTAACAGAAGTATTACTTCCAAATTGTCAGAAGTAGAGTTCTCCTCTATACCCTAGTCAGACCAAACGTGGAACACGGTGTCCAGTTCTGGGCACCAAGATTTAAGAAAGATGCAGGTAAATTAAAAAGGGTCCAGAGGAGGGCAACAAAAATGATCCAGGGTTTGGAAACACTGCCATATGAGGAGAGACTGAAAGAACTGGGCATGTTCAGCCTTGAGAAATGAAGAATGAGGGGGGACAAGATATCCCTCTGTAAGTATCTCAAAGGCTGTCACATGGAGGAAGGTCAAGATCTCTCTGATATTAGAGTGTAGAACACAGAAGAATCCATTCAAGTTGTGAACCCAGATTCAGGCTGGACATCAGGAAAGGCTTCCTCACTGTCAGAGCAATACAGTAGTCGAAGCAGCTGCCTAGAGCGGTCGTGGGCTCTTCCACACAGCCCTCTGAGCGGAGTGGTGTAACTTGTCCTGCCACACCAGGGGGTTGGACCTGATGGCCGCCTTGGCCCCTTCCAACTCTACTGTTCTATGACCCTTGGCATAGATTGAGCCCTGGGCTATGGGCCATGTGGAGGGCCTGATGGAGAAGAGGTGTGTGACATACAGCATGATGGCCTATATGGAACGGGTGGGAGATGGAAACAATGGGCTCAGAGGGTGGTTCCAAGCTTGAAGTGTGAAGTTCAGCGCCAAATGCAGCTGGGTAGGTGAAAACTGCCAGCTGGTGTTGCGGTGACTTGGTGTGGTGTGACCGGGCATCTCTCCGTGGTGTGACCGGGAGGAGAGTGTTGGGTCATCATCCCTCCAATGTCTCTCGGTCCTGGAAGTGGTGCCAACATCACAGGATCCATTCGAATGGAGAGCCAGTCTGAACCTGTGGGGCTCCAGTGGGGAACCTGTTGTCTGGAATCAAGCGAGTCACAGCATTTTCTGTAGTAATCTGATTTGAAGTCATACCTGCATGGCAGAGTCATGGGTCTGTGATGCTGGTAGGCAACCGGAGAGCAAGACCTGTGTCTGCGTTTGTTGAGTTTGGCAGCAAGCTAAATGCTCAGGATTGAAGGCGGTGGCAAATCCCAGCTTGGGGCCACTGCTAAGGCTGTGCAAGAGCTCACGGCCACGGCCCCGTGCCTCTTGGGCATCTGCTCTGCCCCCTCCACGGGCCGAATGGCGGCGCTGCACGCTGCTCTAGGAAGCCCCCACGGCCACACAATGGGAATTCAGAGCAGCAAACACCCAGAGGGCGCCGTCAGTCTCTGAGGCCCAGGACATCTTGGGGGGGGGGGGGCAGTTCCTGCACGGAGCTCCTCCAAACCCTCCAGCGGGAAGAGTGGTCTTCCTGTCTCTTTCAGAAGGAGTTTGGCTCATGCAGCCCTCTGACTGGCTTGTGGTGCAGCAGCTGCTGTCCCCCTGGCGGGAGGGCACCTGCCTGGCCTTCTGGATAGAGGCGGGAAGTGAGGCCTGCCCCCCCACATTTCTCCGGAGCACACGTTCCCACCTGCCTGACACCTGAGGGGTCCCTGCTGCCGCATGGCTCTGTGTTCGGCCCCTCCCAAGCTGTCCTTGGTGTCAACACTGCAGCGTCCCAGCCCTCCTGAAGCAAAGCCTGGGCCAGCCGGGCCGCTCGGGGGCCGCACCGTGACGGCGAGCCAAAGTGCAGAAGGTGTTCTCCCACCGTGGGACCTGGCGGATGCCCCCTTCCTCGCTTCCTGCAATCCGGCCTTCTTGCGGAAGGGCAGAGTCGCCCTGAAACTGCGGCAGTCGCAGAGGTAACATGCTGCCCTCGCTCTTACGAGGCCGTGCTGCTGTGGCTTGGGCTGCAGCTGCTGGAAGGGCCATGTTCCAAGGATGGGCTGGGCTCTCCACCAGGTGGGGCTCGGCAGAAGCCCTCACAAATGCCCTTCAAGCCGGAAGCTTTGGCAGCTGGGCAGCAATGCCGTCTTCTCCTGTGCTGCGTGAAATGGTTGCTTCAGCAGAGGATGCACGAGAGAAGCCATGTCTACGCTGGACGGGCTGTGGTGCAGAAGGGAGAACCGGGGATCCCAAGGTGGCCCTCAACATCTGTGCCAGGACAGGAACACAGCGGTTCCTTCTGGAGGGCTCCCAGTGCTAGCAAGCAGAAGGGTTGTGCAGCTCTTCCATCTTCCAGACTAGATTTTTGTGGGGGAAGAAAATGATGGAAGTACCATTCAGAGCACAGTGGGGGTGGAAACTCCATCATCCTGGCCCCTTCATAGACTGGGTGGGGGAATGCTAAACCATGTCCCCCTCCCATGTCTTGCTCTGATTGTGTTTTTTTCCACATAACAAAAATTTGTTCAGGAAGAAAAAGCACAACGGCACAAAACCGATGCCCCAGTAGCACGAGGAGCCTCTGCCTGGAAGTCCCAGCAGTCTGAGGGGGTGCTGTGAAGTGGAGGGCTGGGCAGCAGAGTCCAGAGCTCGTCTCCTGGGTTAACGAGCTGTTTGGAAGGCTGCCTGGGAGCTGGCCGGCCATCTGCAGGGTCTCGGGTGGCACGACATTGGGTGGAAGCAGGCCTCCCGCTCTCCCCATTCAGGAAGCTCGACCTCCAGGTGGCCAGGCAGCAGGAAGGGCACTGCTTGGGCCAGGCGGACCCAGGGGCGTGGGGCACGGACACACCTGAGAGGGCTGTCCCTGCGGAGGAGACGGGAAGGAAAATGACAGTATGTGGCTGAGGGGAAGGGCACGCAAAATCTACAACATATTCCTGGAAGGGGAGGACCATATGATCCTCTTTAAAGATTCTTGGGAAATAGATTTTTTAAAAGAAAGATTAGTGCTGAAGAATGGAATATGTGGGATAAGAGAATTTTAAAATTTATATCAAGACAAGGCTATGAAGCCGCTGGGAGAGGTCATCAGGAGGTGTGGGCTGCGGAACCATCAGTACGCTGATGATACCCAGCTCTACCTCTCGTTTTCCACTAATCCAGGTGAGGCAGTGGCTGTGCTGAACCGGTGCCTGGCCGAGGTAATGGGCTGGATGACGGCCAATAAACTGAAGCTCAACCCAGACAAGATGGAGGTCCTGTTGGTTGGCGGATCGGGCTTCGGAGAGGGTAGATTTGACCTGGTCCTGAATGGTGCAACACTCCCTCTTAGGAATAAGGTCCACAGCTTAGGAGTACTCCTCGACCCGGAGCTTTCTTTGGAAGCTCAGGTGACAGCGGTGGCGAGGAGCGCCTTCCTTCGGCTGATTAATCAGCTGCGCCCCTACCTGGAGTACGACTGCCTGGCGACAGTGACACCTGCGTTGGTGACTTCCCGCCTTGACTTCTGTAATGCGCTTTACGTGGGGCTTCCCCTGAAGACAGTCCGAACACTTCAATTGGTGCAAAATAGAGCTGCCAGGTTGCTGACGGGGACGGGGCGTTATGCTCACATGACTCCAGTCCTCCGTCAGCTTCACTGGCTTCCCATTGAAGCCCGGGCCCAATTCAAGGTGTTGATTATGACCTATAAAGCCCTAAACGGCTTGGTCCTGGCTACCTGAATGAGTGCTTACGTCCGTATATGCCCGACCACCCTTTGAGATCTGCCGGAGAGTCCCTTCTCCGGGAACCCTCCACGAAAGAAATTAGGAGAGTAAGTACTCGGAGGAGGGCTTTCTCTGCGGTGGCGCCCAACCTATGGAATTCACTCCCCAAAGAGGTCCACCTGGCACCGTCGTTACTGGTTTTTCGGCGCCAGGTAAAGACCTTTTTATTTAAACATCATTTTAATTGTTAAAACATATGATCTGGCCAGGGCAACTTCTTCCTTCTCTTTTCTCCTATATTATTTATTTACTTATTTTATACTGATAATTTTAATTTTATATTATGTTTGTAACTCAGTGCATTTTTGTATTTAATGGTAATTTATTATGTTCTATTGTATTTCAATGTATTTTATTGTGTTGTAAGCCACCCCGAGGCTTCGGCAAGGGGCGGCATAGAAATGTTATAATAATAATACCAACAAGGTCCGGGGCTCTGTGCTGCCACAGAGGCCTCCCAGCAGCTCACTTGGTCCAGCGCTGCAAGAGACGGGAAAGTGCATCTTGGTGATGTTTTTGCAAGACAGAAAAGGGCCCACAGAGGAGGCAGCTGCGAGCACAGGAGTAGCATCTGGGAGTGCAGGGAAAGCAGAAGAGACCCCCGGTCCAGCCGCTGTCCTGCAATGGGGAGGCCTGACCTCCAGCAGCCTGGGCCCAGCAGAGTGGGCAGGGCTGCTCCCCTCTGTTCCAGACCAGCCTCCCCTGGAAACCCCCATGAAAGGAGGTGGGCAAGGCAGATTGCGAGGGCACCACCAGAGCCCATGCAGAGGAAGCGCCAAGCTGGGCCCGGCAGCCCGGAACAAAGGAAGTGCCCCCCCACACCCCCGTCGCTTCCAGGCAGGGCGTGTGGATGCCGCCTGATGCTTCTCGGTGAGGGTCTGTCGGAGCAGAGCAAGCTGCTATCCTTCGTAGCTGAGGCATGAAGCTCACAGAAGCTGGAACCGGATGGCCCTGTGTTTGAGAAGCCTTCCGGGAATGGTGTGCTCAGCCTGCCCCTCTCCTCTGGAGCCTTCCCTCTGCATGCGGAAGCCTCGGCCCCCAGGGGACGGCAGACTCTTTCAGCTGACCGGCTGCTTGGGTTCCTGCTGGTGGTGCTAATCAGAAAACTGGTTATTGGCGCAGTGGGGTGGCAGGTTGGTGTCAGAAGCCAAATGTTCCTGGTATCTACGAGAGATGAGGACCACCCCAGCAGGCAGATGAAATGGCAGCCCTACCTTTCCAGGCAAGGAAGGGGGAGAAAGGCCAAGAAGCGAGCACCCTCAACTCTCAGGGAGCTGCAGACGCCAAGGACCTCAGGAGCAGGGCTGGCAACCAGCGGCCCCCACAAATGCTGGCCTGCAGCTCCCAGCTGTCGAGGGTGACGGGGCCGTGGCCAGGCCAGGCCCCTGGGCCCAGGCAAGAGCACCATGTATGCAGCCACGGCCTGACAACTTCTGAACGCCGTGGGCCTTGGGTCCTGCTGCCGGGACAACCGCGGCAGCCATGGAATGGCAGGGGGGCAGTTGCTCCTTTGGCAGAGCATGATCCTTCCGCAGCCCAGTGCCCTCCAGATGGGCTGGGCAACACCTCCCCCTCCCAGCCCAACTGGCCTGGCCAAAGCATCTGAGGCGTGCCACGCCAGGAAGACCGATGCGCAGGCTGCTCTGCCTCCGAGGCTTGGGGGAAAGCGGCAAAGGCACCACCAATGGCACCTGCGATGCTCCAGCAAGATGCAGCCACATTTTTCCAGGGCCCTGAAACTCCTCTGGCATCTCCAGGCCAAATGCTTAGCAATGAGGGCTAGCTCCAGGAGGCCAGCCTGGCAACACACCCCGGTGTGCTTTCTGCAGGCTCCATCACCAGGGGATGTGGGGCACTTCTTGTGGGGCCCTGGTGCAGCTCAGCGGAGGGCCCTGAAGGATTCCAGCAAGATCTCGGTGTGAACCTCACAACCTCTCCCAGCTGGACACCCGATATAATAGAGCCTTTAGCTCCCTTCGGTCAGGGACAGTCATCTGGCTTACAGCCACTTCGAGGAGGTGAAGCCCATGCCTGGTCGATGAGAAAACCCACAGAATCTCGAGCAAGGCATGGCCAGCAGGTCCTCCCTTTACTCAGAATGCCCCAAGGGCCCGACTTGGCTCTGCTTTGGTGAGCCCTGAAGAGCAGCTGGGATGGGAGGGTGCTCGGCAGAGGGCAATGCGGCAGTGCCCCACAAGCTCCCTGGGGCAGGCAGGGGGGTCAGAACTGGAAAGATGCTGCAGGGAAGCCGGAGGGAAGCCTGTGGGGGCACTCCGCGGAGCAAGGCCCAGCACACCCTCCTGAGCAGCACCCCGACACCGGCACGCGGGGCTCAATGTGGGGCCATCTCTCCCCTGGGGCCAACCTTGGCAGAGTCCCCAGCCAGGCAGTGGGAGGGAGAGCCAGGCCAGGGCCAAGCGTCGCCCCAATCCCTGCGCATGGACTCCTCTGCAAGACGGGGGCCAGGGGCCCCCCAGGGCACACCCCCCCGCAACCTGCAGGCAGGGCGGCCAAATCCCCACGGCGGGCCACAGCAGAGTAACCTGCCTCGGTGCTGCCGGCTGCGAAGTGGCTCTTCCGCTCCCTGCTGCGGTCTGCCCATCCTCCTCGGGGGCCTGCCCTGCCCTGGGTACTTTTCCTGCAGCAGGGGCTGCCTGTACCGTTCCTCCACGGTTTTGTGACAGTGGATTTCCTGCCACGGCTTCTGCAGCAGCAACTCCTCTGCTTCTGTGCAGTTCCAAGACAAGCAAGGAGAGCCCTGCTTGAGGCCTCTGAGGTGGGACTGCAGCTGCCACCGCTCCCGGCCTGATGCACCTGGGGGCGCCCACAGCCGGGCCCAGGCAGGCCGAGTGGAGCGCCGCACATTCACCAGTGGAGACCTCCTCCCTCCGGCCATGCTCTGCTGTTCCGGCCGGCTTCCGGTGGTTGCTCTTCAGCAGGGCCATGAACTGCTTCATCGTCTTGGCCACAAGTGCCCTCTTCTGTGGAGCATAAACATTCAAAGGGTTCACTCTACACAGTAAGGTGGAATTCCCTTGCCAGGGAGAAAGAATGCCCGGAACAAGAGACACCCAGATGGGCCTCCCAGCTTGACCCTGTTCAAGCTCAGACATCAGCGATGCTGGCCATCGCATCACCCTGACGTGGCACAAGTGAAGAACCATCGCCGTACAGGGTCTGCTGGCACAGCTTGTGCCACATCCTGCCAGGGCCTCACTCCCTGCTTGACGCCATGAGAGCAAGACCGGTCCAGGGTGCAGCGGGAGTGCAAGGCTGGGCACATCGGGGAAGACGCAGCTGGGCTGGCCAGGGAAGTGTGGTGGCCCTCACTGGCTGTAACCAGGGAGGCCCTGGAGAGGAGCTGGAACCAAAATCTGGCTGCTGGAAGAGTCCGGGAGCACAGCGAGGGTGGCGTGGCTGCTCTTCAGTGCCCCTGGAGGGGCAGAGATGCCCATTCCTGGGTTCGGGGAGCCGGCCTGCGTGCGATCCATCCGCACAGCACTGGGGCTGCACAATCCTCCACTGGCCAGCCGGGAGGCATTCCAGCAGGCTGGGCGGAGCCTGGAGGCTCACAGGAGGAGCACCTTCTCAGGCGGCAGCCCAGCCATTCAGGGCAGCTGCCCCTCCCGAAGATGCATCAACTTTGCATTTGGAGCCAACCTTTGTCCTCGGCCTCCATCCCTGCTGGTGCGGGAGGAGAGGTGCTCCATCCTCCTTGTTCACTGCTGGATCTGTTGGGCCAGGTCAGCCACACTCGAGGTGCTTCCCATCTGTTGCTGCCAAGTCATCCCCGACTTCTGGGGACCCTGTGAAGGACAGCCCTCCAAATGCCCTGCCCTGGGCAGCCCTGCTCGGCTCTTGCAAGCTCAAGGCTGGGCCTCCTTCACGCAGCAATCCCACTCAGACTGGGCCCTTCCTGCACGTCCAGGGAAAGGGCTAGTGCTGCAGCCCTGCTCATGCACTTAATCTGGCGCTTGTCTCACTGAGCCCTCAGGGGCTCCTTCCAAGGAAGCAGGTGCAGGGTCTCGTGTTCATCAAATGACTGAGGGCAGTGGCTCCAAGCGGAGGGGCCCACCTGGATGGCTGGTCTACTGGGCTGCACTCCCCTTCTCATGAATCCCTGCAAGCAACTGCAGCTGAGCAGCACCACTGACCAGGGCAAAGAAACAGGAGAGCCACGAGCCTAAATTAGGCCCGCAGAAAAACAGACAAGGTCCGACATACTATCTGACCAGGAGTCTATAAAGAGAAGGTGGAAGGATTATATGGAAAAGATGAATAGGTTACAGCCTTCCAATATTAGAAAGTAAAGTGAAAGCTGCTCTGAAGACATTTGGAAGGAATACAGCCCTGGGAGTACACAGGATTCCAATAGAGCCTCCGTAGGAAACGGGCACTGGGGCAAGTAGACAAAAGAGTATACCAGGGGGAGGATCCAATATTTAAATTATTATGCATAAATCTCCCTTATCAGAACGGGAGATTAAAGCAATGTCTAGCTTAGACTTCTGCTCTTCCAGTTTTAAATGTTTGGGAATTTGGCTAACAAAAAGTATAAATCGATTGACATAGACAAATTGTATATGTATAATAAGAGAGAAAGTTAGGCAATGCAATACATTAAAATTTTCATGACTAGGTAGAATTGAGGTGGTAAGAGCTCATATGCTGCCAAAATTTTTATTTTTGTTCCAAAACCTACCTTTGCAACAGGAAATGAATAAGTTAAAGTAGTGGCCAACCCCCCCACCCCAAAGGATAAAATTATCTCAGCAAATCAGAATAATCTAAGATTTCGAGTCTGTGCAAAAGAGAGAGCTGCCACTGCTGTGGAAGGAGGTTTGGCAATCCCACATATAATAAAATCTTATGAAGCCTTCCAAATGTCCTGAACTGTAAAGCGTAGGCAAGTGAACAAGATCCCCTAACTGCATTCAAATGGAGAGAGTACAGGGAGACCGTACGATTCTTATTTATACATACCCAAATTGTTGGAGCATAAAGAACCATTCAAAACCCTTTTATCAAGGAAACTATACAAATATAGCATAACTATATGAAAACTCTGGCACCACCTATATCTCCATTCTGCCTCTTTTCAGTGCATCCTAAATTGAAATCTCAAGAAGATGATGCACAATTTAGAGGCTGGAAAGAAATAGGCATCTCTAGAATTGGAGATGAATTTGTACATGGGAAACCAATTTCAATTAGGCGCTGAAAGGAAAACACCGGTCAAAGACAAGCTAACAGGGATGCAACTGACTCAGACAAGATTTTGCAAATCAAGTATAGGTAACTTCAGGACATATTAGAACATTGACAGTGTTACAAAATTATTGTATGGGAGACACAAATAGTTAAAAAAAATCTCAATTTTGAAGTTAAATCTCAATTTTGTATAAAATATTGTAAAAGATGAGTGTACCAGTTACACAGGAAAAAAAGCGGTATAGGAAAGGAATTTAAATATTAAAATACCAGAAAAAGGGTGGACAGGAATATGAAACTCTCAGTTACATGAATCAGTATTGGCAAGATCTGAGGAAATGGTATTGAAGAGAATTCACAGATGGCACTTACTCCCAACAAAGCTTCATGAAATAAATAAGGAAATATCAGACATGTGTTGGCAAAATTGTGGGGTAAAAGGTTTGCTTGAGCATATGTGGATATCTTGTCCAAAAGTGGAATTATTCTGGAAAGAGGCAATTAAATGGTTAGGAAATTTAATGCATCAAAAAAAGATTGGTAATCAGACTCTCCTAGTATTCTACCTCTTTGTGGATGGGAACGAGAATTTAAATGATGAAGAGCGGACGAGATCCTTATGGGAGCAGCGAGATTAGAAATTGGGCAAAACTAGAAAGATTTTAAGGGCATCTCCTTTCCAAGATACTTAGGAAGGGTATGGGAAATTGCACAAGTGGAGAAATTGTCTAGATGGACTAGAATCCTGAGAGAGGAATGAAAATGGATAATTTCATTAAACCTTGGCACCCCTCACTGACCTTGCATATGCAATCAAATGTTGAGATAAATATGTGGATAACCCTCTAGAATATTGGTCTGCTGGTTAGTAAGTCTACACACACACACACACACACACACTTGTGACTGTTAGTGGAATACACTTAGAATGGAAATGTAAATAGCTATTGTTATACAGACACCAACGCAATGGGGCTGTGATTGCACGCCCCCCCCCCATATGTAAAAGGAATGTGACTATATCTGCCTTTTTGATGGAGTGCACTGCCAGCCAAAATAATGCTGACTGAGCCAAGCCCGAGATCAGCTGGTGGGGCTGGCGCAATGCAGATGACGAGTACCTGGTAACCTCCATAGCCAAAGCCTGTGCCTTGAACCCTGGACAAAGGCTGGCCCGGGGGACCCCTCATTCTGGGCTCAGTGACGGGAACGAGGCCTGTGATGCAGGATTTGGTAAGTAAGGTGTGCCCGCCCCCACTTCTCTTCCCTGATCTCACTGGTGGTGTCTGGAAGCATCTGGAGGAGGCTGTAACCCCGTAACCTCCCCAGACTAGTCTCCTGGCGCACATGGGACATCCAGCCATCAGACCTCTGCACATCAGTCCACAGGTGCCACACGTTTCCTGGGGAAATACAGCTAGAAGCTCTTGGGAAGGGAAGGAAGGTCTCGGAATGGCATTGGGCTGGGCACCTTTGCTCAGCCAAGTGAGTCACTGAGAGAGCAGGACTGCAAAGCACAAGAGATGGTGACTCCTACTTTTTTCCCAGCCTGACTGAAATCGGAACCGTTGTGTGAGAATTGAGTACAAGGAGGAGGTTATAAGCCAACCTCTGATTCTCTAATCAAAAGTGGCTTATAGCCAGTGTGTGGCCATTAGTGCTGCCTCCAGTTTTGCTAATTCATAGAATTGGCACTTATGGGACACTGTAGCCCCGATGTGCCCGTGAAGCACAGCCACATGTGCCCTCTTGGTCCTTTGCTGCTGGGATCAGTTGCTGCCATTCTTGCTGCTTGAGCTGCTTTTTCTTGAATCCTGGATGGCAAGGTCGAAGCGTTTAGATGCCGCATCACCTGTTGCTTGACTAGTGCATCCAAGAATTGCCGTCCAAGATGGCAAAGGGTATTTTTGGATATCATTCCTACAATGAATACAGTCATTTTAGAGAGCCAGTGTGATGCAGTGGTTAAGAGCATGGGACTGGGACTCGGGCGATCCGGGTTCGAGTCCCCGCTCAGCCATGGAGCCAACTGGGTGACTTTGGGCCAGTCATAGACTCTCAGCCCAACCTACCTCACAGGGTTGTTGTGGAGATAAGATGGAGGAGGAGAATGATGTAAGCTGCCTTAAGCCCTTAGTAGGAAAAAGGCAGGATATAAATCGGAAATAAAATGTACATGATGCAAGATGACTGTTTTTGTTAAGAATTGTCAATTTTCAAAAAATGGTTTCAAAAAAAACCTTCACTGTGAAAACCCCCTCCTGAGATGCCACCGGCCCTTTCTCCCAACTGGGGAGGATCCTATGGATGGTGCACGTTTCAGAAGCTGTGGACGAGTTTTTCAATTCAGGCCTCAGCCTGCCTTTGCCTGAGCTCAGGTGGAAGAGAAGGAGAGTTTAGTTTTCCATGACTCTCTGTGCATTGGGTTTCTACGTATTCCCCCAAAAGCTCCTGAGATGGTTCACAGCAATGAAAGCCATAAGGTTAAATAGATGGAGTGGAACATGGAAGCTTAAAACCACAGTAAAAATATAAATCATGCCCAAAATAGAAGCTTGGAGCGATGCAAATGTAGGACATGGAAGCAGGCTTGGAGCCACAGAGGTTTTCCTGCAAATGCCCTGGGCACCAAGCAGTCATGACCCTGGGCATATGTGGTCAATCAAAGGGTTTGGCCTGGCATCCCCCAGTTGGCCCAGGGGGGAGGGTTAGGAGCGTGGCGTCATAATGCAAGCAGGCTGGCTCCCTCCAGCTCCCAGCGCCATTACAGAGCTGCTGGTCCTCGCAGGTCATCATCCGACCCCTGATAAAAGCCAGGACTTTCTGAGGCCAAGCTCAGACTGCAGCCATCCTTCAGAGGGTCCAGCCCTCCCAGGAGCTGAGCTCACCTGTGAATGAGAAGGCTTGGGAATTGTTGCCACTGCTGGTGCTGAGCCTGCAATCCAGCCCTCTCACAAGCTGAGGTCACCTGCGGAAGAGAAGGCTTGGCAATTGTTGCCAGTGCTGATCCTGAGTGAAATCCGGGAAGGTGAACAAAGAGTGGAAGGCAAGACGCCACTGAGGACAAGCTCTCCATGGGATGCCCTGGCGAATTCCGTCAGCCCCACTGGCCGGCCAGAAAGCACCCGCAGCGGAGGCAGCGGCAACATGGAAAGGGGAAGCCCAGCCCTGCGGGGACGGCGGCGTCGCACGGAATCCCAACTCTGGCCCGAGGTCTGGCTGAAGTGTGTGGATCCGTTCTGGCAGCCAGCACGGCTGAAGACTGCGCGCAAGAATGAAATGCTATATTTTTTGATACAGTAAAATAAATGTTGATTCATTTCTCATAGAACCAATCGGCTCCTTATTCATTTAAAGAGAAATACAAAGCTCTGTATGCTTGTGGTACCCTTATCATTGATTTGGTTGGGTGGTATTTTAAGATAGGGGTATTCTGCTCACCTGCCAAACCTCAGTGCCAGAGTGGTGGAGTGCTTAAGGGCGCAGCACTGGGCCCCCGGTGAACCGTGGGAGCAACGGGATCTCACCCTGTTGTGCAGATTCGAACCGGCAACCGTTCGATCAACCAGCCCAGCAGCACAGTGGTTTAAACCACTGCTCCACCTGCATCTCCACATACACTTACAAACCCCCAAACTGTTCAAAGAATTAGAAGAGAAATTATGTGTTTTATGAGACTCAGGAGAAAGAGCAAATAGATCCTGCCCTTTTAGGGGATACTCAACAAGCCACTTGCAGAGGGTATTTTACAGTGGAGGGAGCAAGATTAAAATGAGAGAAACAGAGGCCCAGAATGGCTTGAAGTTCAAAGAAAGAGACTAACAGAAGAACAGAAGAAAATGGGCTGGAAGAAAACCTCTCTGCAACTTATGGGGACCGAATCAGAGTTGGAAGCAGCAGACACATTAAAACATATGCAGCCAGGAGGTACTGAAACAGGAGCTGCTATTAGGAGGAGTTCTACAAAACAGAATTAATTGAGAAAGATATATGAAAGAATTTGTGGATGTATTACCAATAATACCAATTCCTGAAGAGCATGAACAACAGCTTAACTCTCCACTAACAGTAGTGGAAATCAGAACAGCTATTCTGAGACTAAAAAGGGGGTAAATTACTAGCGTTCATTATTTGGGAGGAGGTTGTATCCATACACTTGTCAAAATGTATAACTCAATACTGGGTGGAGGAAAATACCAGAATCTTGTAAATTATCTAGAAAAACAGTTACACCAAAGAGAGGGAAAGACCTTTCCCTTCCCTTAGCAAACAGACCAATTACATTACAAAACCAGGATTAAATTCATCCTCTTCCATTTTGCCTCAAAGATTGACCAGTTTCCTAGTGAATTACTCGTATGCCCAGGCAGATCAGGACGGCTTAATGCCAGCCTGAACAATGGTGGATGTGACCCAAGGAGCGCTGAAGAACAAATATATGGCAGCTGCGGAGAAACCGGAAATAGCAATGCTCTCACTGAATGTGCGTCAAGCTTTTGATCATGTGGAAGGGCACTCTTTGTTTTAACTGAAGGGGAAAATAAGCTTGGACAAGGGATTTATCAGAACTCTAAAGAGCCTATATGAAGGAGCATTTGCTAAAGTATTGATTAATGAATTAGGATCAGAAATATTGGCGTTACACCAAGGGACTGAACAGGGAGACCCCTAGTCTCCTTTAATATTTGCTACGCTCATGGAACCATTAGCTTCTAGCATAAGGAATGAGGATAATATTATAGGCGTAACAATTAGGAATATGCGGCACAAAATTAACCTTTTTGAAGGACCTAGTAAAAAGCATAGGGCATATATAATAATTAAAACATTGAAGTATTATTAAAATTAAATAGACATTGATCACAATAATTTTAATTAAAACATTGAAACACTAGAAAATGTTAATGGTTACATAGGATTAAAATTAATGATCAAATATTTAAATTATGCATAAATATCCGTGTATCAGAACAACGGGAGATTAAAACAATGTGTAGCTTAGACTTCTGCTCTTCCAGTTTTAAATGTTTGGGAATTGGGCTAACAAAAAGTATAAATCGATCGACATAGACAAATTAAATGTATACGTATAATAAGGTAAGAGAGAAAGTTAGGAAATGCAATCCATTAAAATTTTCATGACTAGGGAGAATTGTGGTGGTAAGAGCTCATTCTGCCAACATTTTTAATTTTGTTCCAAAACCTACCATTGCAACCGGAAAGGAATGCGTTAAAGTTGTGGTATTACCTGTTGGATTGCTCTTAAGTCTTTGTTGACGCCTGTTGTGTTTAAATCCATCTTGCAGGGGTGTCCAAGCACCTCACAGGCCCTTCCTTTGGTACTAAAACATAATTCAGAGCCACCCCAATTTGTGGTGTGTGTACCTCCATTTGTTTCATCTCTCCAGCCAGTTTCCCTAGTGCTTGCATAGTAGCATTTCCAAGAGCCACGATTGCATGGGCAGTTTGCTCCTGCAAATGTGCTAGATAGACGTGGGTAGACACTGCAAAGGAGGCCATTCCAATCCCTATCGCCCCTCCTTTTGTTGGGATTATTTCCTTTCCCACACAGCATTCTTGAGTTACCTGTATGTCTCCAGCATTTCTCTGTGAATAATGACCCTAGTAGGGCACATCTCTCAATTTTATTATTCCTACTGCCACTCCTGCATGTTATAACTGGAGAATCTCTCCCACACCCCTAATCAAAAAAAAAAAAAAAAAAAATCAGGAAGGGTTACACACCCATCCTCACATACTCAGGTGTCAGCCCAGTTTAGCATGACTGCTTTCCGGTATCCACTGGGTCCCCTCTTGTGATCTCAGATATATCACACTTCCATCCAGTCATGTTAACCAGTAAAAGACTCCATTCTCCCCAAACTGGAGCCCCGAGCACACACTCATTCACCTTTATGGTCTACCTGTAACGGTCCCTGGTGCATCCCTTTTTACACATTTAGCTTCCTTCTTCCAAAATGCTCCCCTCTCACCATAGATCCTCTAACCTTTGAAAAGAGGTTCTCTATCCAAGCCACTTTTGACTGCCTGGAGCAGTCCTCATCTCCCAGTTCATTCCCCCATTTCCTGCTCATATCCAAAATGCCCCCAACTTACCTGCTGGGGTCTTTGATGTCCAAAAGTGAATTCCCTCTTATTTCCCTTGGCCAACAAGCATCAGTGGGCATCCTTGATGTCTTGCTGCAGGGCTCTCTACCCTGGATCAGCTGCCCACACTTGCTCTATCCCTGCTTCCACTGTAACCCAGCTGTAAAATCTCCACTGAGGCACTATGCGTTTTGGCGTGCAAATGAGGGCGATTGCAATGCTGTCTATCTGGCAGCGTTTCTGCCCTACCCGATCAGCAAAACAATGGCCCCAGCAGCCCCTATACAAGCCACCAATTGCCATCCTCTTGAACCAACAGCCAATACCAACAGAGATCTGACCTTAGCGCAGAGGTTCATATGAGCAACCCCCCTCCGGCAGGATTTTATCAGACTCCTTCAACAGTTCCCCCTTTTGTGATCAACCAAACAAATCAGCCAGTTCAGATAACTCCTGGTGCTTCCTCTTCTTCAGAAAGCCGCTTCTATCCATGCTGCTCAGATGGGGACTGTCTTTGCCCCCTCCTTTGCCTGCAAGCAGTGCCAGGCGGCTCTCACCTTTAACCTGCTCCCCTGCACTGTTGCAGCGCTGTTACCCAATCTATTTTGAGGCCTGGTTCCTTTGCTCCCTAGGCTCCTCCTTTTGACCCATTGACCTAAAGATATCATCCTCATTGGGGCTGAGACCCCCACGATGATGAATACCCTGTCTAAGGCCACCATTTCTTTTTGGTCAACAGACTTGGGTTAGCCTGCTTTGCAAGGCGGGAGCAGTGTGAGATGAGGCAATGGCCTCTTTCTTTGAGATTTCGTTGTCTAGGCTTCACTCAACTTCTGGACTCAGCTGTGGACTTGGCGGAAGAACTTGCCTCTCATGGTCTGCCTGGTTAGTCCTTTGCTTCCTCGTGGATGATACAAAGAGCAAGGCAGAACACAGAAATCACAGTCTCTGCAGTTCCAGTTCATCTGGTGTCTGGAAAGTACAGCTCACAAAACAGGTGGATTAGGAAAAAAACCCCTTTACATTTCTTCACAGATGCTGGTTAACCACGTTAGCTTGGAGAGAAAGTTGAGAAATCGTTGTCCCTTTTCAAGCCTGGCCCCCCTCCCCCACCCCACAAGTCTGTTCAGCAGAGTCTCAAGAGAAATGTCTGAGATGTTGAAATCAAATCGAACCCATGCCAAAAGCGCAAACAAGAGAAACCCCTTGTTGAACTTGTGAATGGGTGCTTCACAAACCCATTATTTGCCTTGGGTAAAGCAAAATGTGCCTTTTGATGGCATTTGTCCAGTGAGAACGTGGTATCTCACAAAATTTTTACAGAGATGGTACCTCTCCCTCACATAAATACAAAAATGTCCCAAATCTATTACATATACATGCAATTTGAACTAGCACCCTTCACAATGAAACAATCGATGCTTGTTCATCTTGATAAGCATGACTGCTTATGCTCACAGCAAGAGAAATATAAAAAAAACCTTGCCATTTCCTGGGGCTAGCAAATGGGCTTAGCCCCCCCCCCCAACATTAGGCTACTGTAAGGAAAACTCTCCTTAGCACCATCAATATTCCCCTTTTGTACAACACACCCTCCATAACTATCTTTCCTTGTAAAATCTGAGGCCTGATCAAAATATTTGGCAACATTGCAAAAAGGAGAAGGGAACAACCCTCTTGTTGAACCCACAGGGAAAAGTAGTCTCCTTGGGGGTTTTCAAAAGAACCCCTCCCACTGTGCACCCCTGCAAGCACCCCCCCTCCCAACCAAACGGCCCCAGTTCCACCCATTACCCCCCTTCCTCTGATCTTTGTGTTGTGGCACAGCCACAGGATGGTATAGCCAGAATTCAGAACACATTCCCCTTCCACTTCCACGCAAAACTCCTGGTAGCCAACACAAACGATTAATGCATTCCCACAATACCACTTCTAGGTTTCCTTCCCTTAAAAAAATTCCCCCAGCCTCCCCATTGAGAGTGCTCAAGGATCCTTTGTTTTAACCGAATCCCTTTTCCATGCAGAATGTTTCCTGAGGCAATACAGGCTTTGAACACTCAAAGAACCTCCAATGTCTTCCTCAGTTGCATTACCTTATTGTCCCCCTCCCTTTTAAGATTTCAACACCCCAATATTTTCTTTTAAGAGTTTTCTAGACACCCCAGGACCCATCCAGAACACCAGTGCAAGCCTGTCCCCAACTTGCGGCTGGAAGCAGCACTGCCCCAACTTCCCAAAGCACTTTGAACTCTGCACATGCTCAGAGGCTTGTGTGTGCACTCCCTCTGCAGCACTCACAAAATGGTGGTACCTTCTGCCAGAGCATTCCCCTTTCTTGGCTCTGTGGGATGGCCAAGCCTACAGTCAAAAGTCCATAGTTCCCAGCACACATTTCCCTGAATTCAGTTGTCCAGACCAAATCCAGAAAAAGCTGCAGTTGCTGTCCCTTAAATAATGGAGTGCTGTTCAGCAAATGAGGTACGCCAACCCTCTTCTTTTTCTTTGCTTTTTCCTTCTTTTCTTTCCCAGGATGAAGTGTGTACCATGGCGCCCCGCAGCAGCAGGGGGTTGAACTCGATGGCCTTTGTGGCCCCTCCCATCTCCTCCATTTTGTGCTTCTATGAAAAACTTTAGCAGTTTCCTTCTTTACACGTTTTTTCCCATTTTGTACCAAAACACTCAACCACCATTTATCCAAAACCCTTAAAAAGCCCACTCACACACCAAGCTCCAAGCACCCCCTTAAAGCAGGGAATTCGTGCAAGATGCATCACCTCACGGACTCGCATCCTCACATGGCCTCCCGCACAATTTGCCTTTTGCCTTTTACACCCCACATACCAAACAGTTGCATGTTCAACAGGGAGAGAAACCAAATCAGCCCAGAGAAAACCAAGTACCTAGTCACTACCTGCCTGACGAGGGGGACTTCCAGCAGGAGCCCTTATGCGAGAGGGAACCTGCCAGGCCTGAGCCCACGGGGCCTGCAGCCCCCCCCCCCCAACCTTGCCGCCTCCATGCGCAATCTTCCCTTGTTGAACTCCAGCCTGCACTGTTCAGGCTGCTTGCTAAACAACCATCCCATTTCCACTATTTTTCCAAAAACCTCCTCAACACATGAAAGAAAACCCTTCCCTTCTGCATCTCTGCTTCACTTTTCCTTCTTTTTCTTTCTCTGGGAATCCCTTCAGAATAAGCAGGATTCCCCCCTTCTTTTTCTTTCCTTACCACAATCCATCTGCTCACTTGCCTCTACTTTCGCTTACAAAATCCCAATCCAAACCGTGCAATTACAACCACACCACACAGTGCTTCCCCTTTGCACGTGTTTCCTCCTGAACAAATCCTCTTCCTTCTTTCCTACCATGCCTTCCTTCACAAATTGATACACAAATTGATACACAAATTGATTGGTGCAGTATCTGATGGGAAATGGATTCGGGAAATCCAGCCCATTTAGCCTCTCCAGCCCCTCAGATGCAGTTTTCACCTTTCCTGGTCCAAAGTCACTTCCTAACTCTAGCTCCTTCTCCAAAAGCAACCTGCTAACCTCACCTCAACTGCACCTCCAGGGAGTTTGAGGAGTCCGTTCCTGAAAGGCCCAATCCGCAAGAACTTCCCATTAACCATGACTAACAACAGCAACAACTATATTCCACTCCCCGCCATTTATTTAGGCAGGATTCCCATCAAACACACATTCACGCACATACAAATACACGGTAGTTTTCCATTTTTTCCTTTTCCAGCCACCCCAACCCAAAAGCTATCCCAGAATCTTAAAATCCTCTCCAGGAACTTTCAAGAAAAGCATTTTTCCTTGGCCCCTTTACCCCTATGGAAACAGAACGGGTCAGGAAGGGCCTCCTGGGCCATCCAGCCTGACTCCCCTCTCTTGAATACTTTACTCCCCATTCCCTTTCCCTCGGGTGAGAAATAAAGATTCCTTACCTGAACTTAGATGCATTTTATCAGGTCTTGTCTACCTGTTTGAGTAAACTCCCTTTTGAACCCCCTCCTGTGGTTCTAGAAGTCTCTGCTGCCAGATTTTCAATTAGTCTCGGGCCTCTGATCCCCCACATTTCGGCCTGAGAGTCACTTGCAGGACTGCCATAACCTCGGCAGGGTACCCTCCTACAGAGACTCGCCGAGCCGAGCAAGGATTTAGGAGATTTCCCGGACAGAGCCCCCACATGGTTATGATCACTCTTTCCTTTCCGTCGGAAGAGAAAAATATTCCAGGCATGCAGAGAGTTCTTTTTAAAACTTTATTGCAAAGAAGGGAACAGAAAGGAACGGTTTCCTTCCCATCCTTCTGTTCACCTGAGCACCTGTTCACACACCCTTTTGAACCCTGCTCCCGGCCGCTTGTTCCCTCCTCCTTTCCCCTAATTGGCTAATAGGGCACTGAGAGGGACACTCTTTCCGCCCGCCTGCTCCGCGCTGCCCCAACACTGGCCCTTCTTCCCAGTCCAGCCCTGCCCCCGGTGGGCTACAAGAGGCTCATCTTGTTCTGCCCAGCTTGTCAGTAAACAATCAGGAAGTATTTGGCCCTCCTGCCTACGTGCCTGTTTCCCCACACCTTGCGCTATTTGATTTTAGCCCCTCCCCTCCTTTGGGCTAAGTAATTTTCTTCGTTATCTTTTTAAATTTTTCTACTCCCTTGTTTCAAATCATCCTTTCACATCTATCAGGTGGAGGAAAATACCAGAATCTTGTAAATTATCTAGAAGAACAGTTACACCAAAGAGAGGGAAAGACCTTACCCTTCCCTTAGCAAACAGACCAATTACATTACAAAACCAGGATTAAATTCATCCTCTTCCATTTTGCCTCAAAGATTGACCAGTTTCCTAGTGAATTACTCATATACCCACTCAGATCAGGACGGCTTGATGCCAGCCTGACTGATGGCGGATGCGACCCGAGGAGCGCTGAAGAGCAAGTACATGGCAGCTGTGGAGAAACCGGAAATAGCAACCCTCTCATCGGATGTGCTCCAAGCTTCTGATTGTGTAGAAGGGCACCCTTCGTTTTAACTGAAGGGGAAAATGAGTTTGGGCAAGGGATTTATCAGAACTCTAAAGAGCCTCTGTCAGGGGTCCCCAAACTTTTTAAACAGGGGGCCAGTTCACTGTCCTTCAGACTGTTGTGGCAGCCGGACTATAGTTTGAAAAAAATATGAATGAATTTCTGTGCACACTGCACATTAAAAGTAATTAAAATTAAAATACATTTAAAAATTAATTAAAATTTCAAAAAATTAATTAAAGAAGTAAAAAATTTGTGTGCTGCGCTCCCTCGGGCTGCAGCAGAAGCCCCAGATGAGGCGGGAAAGAGCATGTCCTCATCCACTGGACGGAGCTGCAACCCAGCCAAGGCACCAAATAGAGTATTTGCACAATGCAGCTGAGGACTGCAGCTGGCATTTACAAAGAACGAAGCAAAAATACTAAGGCTGAATACTGGTAATGCCAGTCTTAGTATTTGAAGCAAGTCAGCCAGAAGTGTTCCCACAATACACAATATTTGCATGCAGAGCTGATGACTACCGTATTTTAAGGGCAACCTTGCCAAAACTGGTACTGCCCAGATGAGTTGGACTACACCTTCCATTGGCCGCACTGGTTGGGCATGATGGACATGACGCTCCTCGCTGCTGTCCCGGTTCCGAAGGAGCAGGAGCGGCAGTGGGAGGCCGCGCGGAGGGAGGCGAGGGCCCCTGGCGGGGCGGGGGGGTGGCTTGCCCGTGGAAGGCCACGGCTCCCCGCCTCCGCCGCTTGCCGCTGCCGCCATCGAGCTGGAGGCCTCCCCGCCCAGGCTGGGATCCCCGAGGGGAGCAGCAAGGAAAGGCGCGCTCCGTCCTCACTCCCCGGCCTCAGCCTCCGCCACGGGCAGCGCGGGCGCATGTGGCAAAGGGCCCGGCCGCTGCACCCGAGCGGCGCCAACGGCTCCGCCTGGCCGCCAGGCCTGCGAAACTGTGGGAAGTGTAAATCTGTATCTTTTAAAGTGTGAATGAATGTCTGTTCTTTCTCACAGGAACTGATGGAGGAGGAAGGAGCTGCCTAGGCACAGCTGTGGCAGCGTTGTAAAAGTAGAAACAGTATCTTCTTAAATGTAAATAGTATCTTTGTAAAATGTAAATTGCGCAGAGCTTGCATGAAATGTCATCTGTCTGACCCAGGAGATAAGGGAAAGAACGAGGCACATCCACAGACTCTTTCACAGGAACAAAGGAGATGAGCTAACAGCTTTTGGAGGAACTTTAAACTGTTGATGGAAAGTGCAGAAAACCCATAAAATTGTAGTTACTACAGTTCTACCAAATAAGGCGCACCGGAAGATTGTACGCTGCAGAGTAGCCAGCCAATGGCGAGACAAGAGTAGAGCTGAGCAGCGGGGGAAGCGAGGATGTATGAAATCTCTTGTCAGCTGTAAAAGATCATTCTTTGTCTCCCAGACTACTGAGACGTTGAGTCAGCCTTTGCAAACGCTTTTTGTATGGAATAAACGGCTTGTACCTACCCGAATCCTGTCTAATGGAGTTTTAAATCTCACAAAACCAAGCCAAGTCCGGTTAGATCATGAGAGTCGGGAAGCAAAGGGCGCTGCGAGATCTACCCAAGGTCAGAAATTTACGTTGCAGAAGGAACAAGGAACGGCCCTCCCGATGTGTTGGGGCGGGAAAGGGCTTGGCGCTAAAAGCCTTCGGCAGAAGCAGATCCGCAAGGAGACGCAGAGGAAGAGAGTCCCCGGGCGAAAGCGAGGGCGAGCCGGGCGCAGCGGGCCAGGAGTGCCCCTGGCGCGGGACGCCGCTGGGCTTCGCGGTGCCGCCCTCGGGCGAGTTTCGCCGGGCTCCGGAAGGCAAGGCTGCTTGGCAGCGGCGCGTGCTGGGCGGCTGACTCGCTGCCGCTCTCCCGCAGCCTCCTTGGGGCCCCGGGGCTGCCCCCCTGCTGCCCGCCCGCCCGCGAAAGAGCGAGGCCGGGGCCGCGGGCTGCGTGCAGAGGGCGGACCCGGGAAGGCGGCGCTCGGAGGCCGCGGAGAGGCCCGCTTTCCCCGCCTGCTCCGGGCGGCCTCCGCGCGCGCCTCAGGAGGGTCCCTCCCGTGGGGCTTCCCGAGGAGGCCGGCGCGGCCGCGCTTCTCAGCGTGGCGCGGCCGGCCTCCTCGCCCCCGCCCGGCTGCCTGTTTCGACGCCGGCGCTGCCCTCCTGGCCAGGATGCTTTGCCGCCGGGCTGCTTTGCAGGGCTGGCCTAACTCGCCCGGAGCCCTCGAGCTGCCCAGGCCTAAGAGGCTGCCCCCGCGCCTCCCTCCGGACACCCGCTGGGGATGCCGAGACGGGCTCCGCGCCGCTGACGGGCTGGGTGAGGCTCCGGTGCTCCGGGAGGGACGTCTCCTCGTCAGGCCCTGGCTTTGGGCACCCCTGGCATGCTGCCACCGCAGAGGGGGGGGCAGGTAGCGGGCAATGCCTGAGGCCAGCTACGCTGCCCCTCTGCTGCCACTGTGGCATCGCTTGATCCCCTGTCTGCTTCTGCTCCCTGCCAGGAGATTATGTTTCTCTTAGCCAGTTTGGGCATTTGTAAAGAAACATTTCTATCATGTTTCCAATCAATCGACCCATTGGAATTGCTTCTAGTACACTTAGGATCAATTTATACAGATTCAGTCTTTCTACAAGGGGTCTTCCAAAAACAGTTGTCTTTTTTCTCCCCTTTTTATAGCCTTTTCTCCCCTTTTACTACTCCATAGCCAAAGCGCTCTGGGTAGTTCATAATTCAAGTTTCTAAATTTGGCAGCCTTTGCCTCTGTGCACGCCTGCACTAGCACAGTTTGCAGGGCACGGGGGCCGGGGCTGAAGCCGGAGCAGGCGTACTGTATTATTATTATTATTATTATTATTATTATTATTATTATAACATTTCTATGCCGCCCCTTGCCGAAGCCTCTGGGCGGCTTACAACACAATAAAATACAACACAATACAAAAATAACAATATAAAATTAAAATTAGTAATATAAAATAAAAAATATAAACAATATAAAAGAAGTTAGAAAAGTTATAAAAGAAAAGAAGTCGCCCTGACCAGATAAATAAGTAAATATTGTTAACAATTAAAGTGACGTTTAAATAGAAAGGTCTTCACCTGGCGCCGAAAAACAAATGACGGCGGCGCCAGGCGGACCTCTCTGGGGAGCGCATTCCATAGATTGGGCAGCCCTGTATACAAGCAAAACCCCCTGCACTCTCACAGTGAACGTCATGGTTTTCTGCTCACCCACCCACTCTTGGAACAGCTGCCACGCTTTTTCCTTTCATGAGATAGGTAGAGACCTGTTCTCCCCTGCAGAGGAAGGCAGGATGTGCTGCAACTGAGCAAAGCTCAGGGAGCCAAGGTTCCATTTAGATGCCAGGAAGCACTTCCTGACAGTTAGGACCCCGAGGGTATGGAATGGGCTCCCACGGGAGGTGGTTGAGGCCCCATTGGTGAGGATGTTCAAAGATAGGCTGGACATGCACATGGTGGGCATGTTGTGAGCGGAGCCGGCTGGAGCCAGAGGTCAGACTAGATGGCCCGGCAGACCTCTTCTGACTCGCTCAGTTTCTATGTGCCTATGTTACTGCTCTGCCCGTTTGCCTCCTTCCCCTCCATAAGGGCTCTCTCTTCCCAGCATTTAAACAACCCAGCTTTCCTATTCCTGTTGTCTTTTTTCCTGACTGCCCATCTTTTTAAAAAGTAACCCTGAAGGTAAGGCAACCATTGCTGTTATTTTTTTACGATGCCAAAATGCAGACAGCAGATAAATAAAAGCCACTAAGAGGAGAACAATGTGCGGTTTTATTTCATACATTTTTCATACTATGTAAATTGCAGATCTATATGCATAGTATCTTACATATACACAGAAAATGTGACGAGCTTTGCAGGAGAGTCAGAACACCTTTGCTCACCCGGCCAAGCTGCAACGGGTTACTTGCATCCCAACGCGATGCTGGTGAGCCCACCATCATTCCCAGGGATTTCCTCCGGGTGAGCCACTCAACGGGAATGGCCTGCAGGGAGTCAGTCTGCCTCCACCTGCAGCAACTGCCAACTTGGCTGGTCCCCAGCATCCCGGGAACCCGCATTTCCAAGAGCCAGAGCAGAGCTCCCGAGATGCTTGCTGTACCCCACTTCCCAGCGTGGCCCCCCCAGCTGAGGTGGCCGCCCTGCTCAGGGAGCGCTTGCGTGCATCTTCTCCAGGCAGCCTGTCCAGAAGGAGACAAGCCGGTTGTCTTTATTCCCACAAAAGTCTGTGAAATCCTTCAGCAGCCGGTCGGCAAATTTCTCATCTCCTGTCGCGCTGGACCGCCATGTCTTGGTCAGCATCGTGTTGTAGGCCCAGCTGTAGCCGATGCGCTCTTCACAGAAGACATTCTGATTGGTGGAGCTGGTGGAGTTGCGACGCCGTCGCTGCTGCCCGGAGAACTTCCGCTTGGAGTAGGGCAGCTGGAGAAACACCGTTCCTGGTGAAGAGAACAGATTTTGAGCAAGGGGCAGCTCCTGACATCGCCACGCTACAGCTCTGACAGTGTCTCCCGGGGCCCCGGCTGACTCACCGCAGCACCAGCAATCCACAAGGGGAGGTCGCCTCCAGCACAGCAGGGTTTGCCGTGCAATAAGGCTAATCAAATTAACCCGAAATAATTGCAGGCCTTGGAGCGCAAACGGCAGGGTGGAAGATGGCGGGAAAGGGGGCGAGCAGAGAGGCAGCTGCGCCAGTTCAGCCCTGCAATCCACTTGCCGTGGAGGCCACTGCAAACATGAGATCATGAAGGGCAGTCCCCACTGCCGTCACTGCCCTCTTCATCGTCAGCACCGCATTCATACCCCACCCTTTTCCTTCTTGCAAGGGCCCTCACAACAACCCTGTGAGGTGGGCCGGGAACGAGGTACCCCGGGAGCTCCATGGCTGAGCGGGGCCAGAGCCCCACTCTCCCGGCCCACTGCGCCACGCAGCGCATCCGACAGTGCTGGATCCACAGGAGCCATGCCTGCCCCTCGCTACAGGAGTGCCGAAGCAGGCGATCTGCCCCCTTGCCGCCCCGATCGCCTGACGTAAGCCGGTCCTTGGCACTGCCTGTGCGAGGAGCAGTTCCAGCAAAGATGCTCATCAGCACGCAGTTCTGCTGTCATACTTTATGCAACTGAATGTGGAAAAAGTAGCACTGCAGTTCCCACAGTTTAGTATGTAGGAGAACCTACAACTGACGTATGATTCGGATCTGCCCTTGCTGCTGAAGAGCAAAAGCCGGAAGGGCTGCTGCCAGATGCCCAGCCGCTCCCCACTGAGGCAAGAAAGCCACCGACACAGTTGACAGAGTGGCCTGACCGGCAGCTGTGGCCCTCCAGGGTTTTGTCCAGATGTTTTGGATGGCAATTCCCATCATTCCCAACCAGTATGGTCACCAGCTGTGGCAAGTTAAGGTCCAACACATCTAAAGGGCCCAGTTTGCGGAGGGCACCCCAAAAGTGGTGACCTGGGGGGCAACTCCCATGATGCCATCACAAGCAAGTAACCCTGCCCAGCCATCCAGGGCAGTGAGAGGACTGTTCCCGGTTCCACGCCAGCCCCCCAGCGACTTGCCAGTGCAAGGAAGACGTCCCCCACCAGAAAAGGGGCTCACCCGTGACATGGATGTACTGAGGCTTGTTCTCGGAAGGGAAGTTGAACGCTGAGGCAGAATAATTGTCCTGCACAAACCCAAACCTGAAGAGGAGCAGGCAGAGAGTGAGCAAGGAGAGGCGTGGGGGGCAGGAACTCGCCCCCACGCAGCCCCCCGGAATCTGGCCATTTAGATGGGGCAAAGGTGCCACGCATCGCCCCGCCAAAGACCCCACCCGTGTGCCCTGGGTCGGGGCTGGCCAGTCGGGGAGCTGCCCCGCCGTGTAGGTCATGGGCAGCCGGAAAGACTCAGCGAAGCCCCACTCTCCCAACGTCACCGGCAGGTTCCCGCCCTGCCTGCTTGTCCTCCTCCTCTCTGCAGCAGAGCGAGCCAAGGACCCGCTGCAAGCAGTGGCCTCCCGCTGCGGCCCTGGAGCACCGTCTCTTGGCACAGAGGCCGGGGCCAAGCCAACAGCCAGCACATCGTTACCTGTGTGCGATCGTCTCCTGGAGGAGATGCATGCGGTCCCAGTAGGTTTCTGGCTCAAAGGCTGCAAGAGACCCACGAGAGAAAGCCAGGCTGTCGTGCCTGGGCAGCGGTGGTGAGTGTGCCGCCCCGGCCTGCAGCTCAGCGCTCGGGCACCTGCTCTGCCCAGCACCCTCTGCAGGCCCTTCCAGGGACAAAGCACTGGAGCCCTGCGGCACACAGAGCTGGCCGCGTGCTCCCTTCTAGGCAGCCTGTAGCTTTACTCCTCACCTGTGCAGCCTCCCGGCACTGGACATCGCTGCAAAGGGAGGCTTTGAACTGAATTCTACACGGGAGGGAGACGTACATCGGGGTGCAGCACTGACTGACAAACGCTTATGTACTGCAACAGTGAAAGAAACTCCAGCTGGGCCTGACACTAGTCTCCCCAAAAGTGTCGGAATAAGCCAGGGAACGATTCATGTGGCCCGAGATGTCCCTGCACCATTGCCCAAAGCATGGGGAACAAACCGAATTCCTAGGACATGCTGGCAAATAGGACCTGATAGGCATAACTGAAACTTGGTGAGAAGCCCATGTGGCTCCACAAAAAGCTAAGAGATAATCTGAAACAGAAAGGGACATGTATAGGAGGTGGAAGGAAGGCCAGGCTACAAAGGAAGAATATAAGCAAGCAGCAGGACCTGCGGAGATGACGTCAGGCAGGCTGAGTGAGGTTAGCCAGCAGAGCTAAAAACGATGACGAAGCCTTCTTCAAATAGAAGAGAGCAGACAAGAGAGAAGGGTGCTTGGCTACTCAGTGTGGATGGATCAGTGATGACAAAGAAAAGGCCTAAGTGCTCAGCTCCTGTTTTTGCTCAGGCTTCTCCCAAAAGAAGCACGACACCCCTCCAGGCGAAGGTGTAGCGTAAGCTGAAGGGGCAGGAGGGCAGCCCAGAATTGACAGACAAATGTCAAGGGTCTTCTGATTGGCCTAAATGAGTTCAGATCCCCAGGGCCTGATGAACTTCATCCCAGAGTCATACAAGAGCTAGCAGAACTCTCCGAGGCGCTCTCTATCATCTTTGAGAATTCAAGGAAGACAGATGAATTCTCAGATGACTGGAGAAGGGCTAGTGTTGCCCCTACCGACAAGAAAGGAAAAAATGAATCTGGGAACTATCGACCGGTTAGTCTGACATCAATCCCTGGAAAAATTCTAAAGCAAATTATAAAACATTCAGTCTGGAAACATCTTGAAGACAATGCAGAAGCCACCATGGATGGCACAAATCCTGCCCAACCAATGTGATTTCATTTTTTTGATTGGGTAACCTCCCACATGGACTGTGGGAATACTGTGGACGTACTCGATCTAGTCTTTAGAAAAGCCTTCAGCAGAGTGTCCCACCACGTCCTGATCAGCAGACTAGCAAAAAGCAGCTAGACAGTGCAACCATTAGGTGGATCCACAGCTGGCTGCAAAATCGGACGCAAAGAGTGCTCCTCAACGGCACCTTCTCAGACTGCGGAGGTGGCAAGAGGGAGCCGCAGGGTTCCATCCTGGGCCCAAGACTCTCCAAATGTTTTATTAGTGACTTAGATGAGGACGTACAAGGAAAGATAATTACATTTGCAGATGACACAAAGCTGGGTGGAAGCGCAAACATCCCGGAGTCAAGAGGCAGGGTGCTCTTGGTAGGTCAGAATGCTGGGCAGGGAGCAACTGAATTAAATGTGATAGGGACAAATGCCAATCCTTAGGAACAAGAAACCAGATGCACTGCTACAAGATGGGGAACCCTTGGCTGAACGATACTGCAAGTGAGAAGGATCTTGGGGTTGCTGTAGATCCCAAGCTGAACAGATGCAACAGTGTGATGCAGCTGCAAAAAGGGCACATGCTAGTTTGGGCTGCATTAACAGAGGCATCACTTCCAAAGCACAGGAAGTGCTAGCTTGCCTCTATGCAGCACTAGTCAGATCCCACCTGGAGTCCTGTGTCCAGTGCTGGGCACCAAGGTTTTAAAAAATCTAGAAAGGGTGCAGAGGAGGGCAAAAAGTGTGATTCAGGGACTGCAGGCAAATTCCTGTGAGAAGAGAATGAGGGAACTGGGCATGTTCAGCCTCAGGAAGAAAAGGCTGAAGAAGGAGGACAAGATATCCCTCTCTAAGCACCTCAAAGGCTGTCACAAAGAAGAAGGTCAAGATCTCTTCTCATCCATTCCAGACAGAGTGAATAACAGACTCCAGTTAAAAGAAACCACAGTTAGACTAGACAGGAAGAATTTCCCGACTGTCGAAGCAGTACCAGAATGGAACCTGTTGTCTGGGGCTCTCACTGGGGATACTCAAAAAGCGTCTGGACAGTCCTCTGAATGGGAGAGTGCAGTTCGGTGTCCTGCAACAGCAAAGGGTTGGGCTTGACCTCAGCTGTTCTATGGTTCTACAATGCTGCCATGGGAAGAGGGGAAAGACGGCAGACGCTTCCCTTTAATCTCAGGGTTAAATGCACAGCCCTGAAGGGGGGGAGGGGGGGAAGGTGCCATGGCCATGGTGGAAGCATCACGGGTGCCGCTGAGACAGGAGGGGAGGCGCAAGGGCAAAGCCACCACCCCCCTGCAAGGCTCTGGAGAATTCCTGCCATGGGACGAGGCGGCAAGGCAGGCGTGCTCTGCACAGGCAGCCCCAGAGAGGTCTCTGCGGTGCTTCTGTGAGCCAGGATGCACGCAGGGCGTCTGGCTTGTCTGCGCAAGACCCCAGCAAGGCCCTGGCTGGGCACGGCTGCTGCCTGCCCCCCCCCCCCCGGCCGGGAAGGGCTGTGCTGGGGCAGCAGCCCACACCTACCGTCAAAGAGGTGCTCGCTGCCCTCCTTCAGCAGGCAGCTGATGCTGAGCGGGATGAACAGCTGGGCTCGAAGCGGGTCCCCGTACAGGTAACTGGGCAGCGCAAAGGGGCCCTCCAGGACAGGCACCAGCAAGAATCCACAGGAAGTGGCTTTGCGGTGCCAACCCTGAACCTGCGGGCAAATCGGGAGAGGCTCTCATCAAGGATGGGGCAGAGAGCCTGTGGCATGGCACCGCGAGCAGGCCAAGGCAGGTGGAAAACACCAGCAGGAGGAAGTATCTGCATAGTGACACAGCAAGCTTTCAATCCGCCCCAAATTCCACCACAGGGAGAGGGGACCCTACGCCACTCCGAAGACAACATCTCCCCTGTGCTGAGAAACCCACCCAGCAAGAGGCCCCCCCAGCCTCTCTGAGTGAACCTGGGAAGGGAGGCCTCTGCCGTGGCCGTTCCCAGATCTCACCATCTCGAAGAGAACGGCCGCTGTCACGGCCATCCAGTGCAGCTTGATCTCGAAGGCTGCGCTGAGGGAGAAGTTCCCATGATAGTAGCAGCTGCACCACTCCAGGCGGTCTGTGCGGTTGTTGATGTCCACATCCAGTGTCACCGTCCGCTGCTCTGGCACCGTGGCAGCTACAGAGGGTAAGGAGGGGACTCAGAGGGAGAGCGGGGAGGCGGGGGCTGCGTGGCAGCCATGAGCTGGCGGGCAGCTGCTGGGGCCACCTGGGGCCACGCTGGAAATGGCTCCTTCACCACGGCCTGCAGGTGGGCCCAGGCAACCTGCCACGGTTCTCCTCCTCAAGAGCTGACACCGTGCGGGGCCACCATCCCCACACAGATCTGCTGGACTGCCGTTCTCGGGATCCACGGCCCTCGGGGATAGCCTGGCTGCCCCAGGACATTCGGCTTCAAGCCGGAAGAGGCAAGGGGGTCTTCAGGATGGCGGCAGCCTTTCTCTTCCAGACAGCACAGTCAACCCCACACAGCTGGGCAGCAGAAGCCCCAAGACCGCACCAGGCAGGGCCCTCTGGGGACGGCCGATTCATCCTCCGTCTTTTTGGGCAAGGGCACACTTGGCTGTGCCGGACCCCCAGCCTCTCCTGCAACCCTCTCCGTGGCACGCTCACCTAACAGTGCGGCTGCCTGGCTCCGTCCCCCAAAGCTGCGGCTGAAGGAGCTGTGCCTGCTCGCATAGGAGGCGGGGCGGCTGGGCAGCCACGGCAGAAGAAACGCCGGGATGTCCGAGTGAAGGCGCTCTTCCGTGACAAAGGCCACCTCGAACCATTTCCGCTGGAAGGCGGAGAAATCATCCTTGGTGGCCGCATGCCACATGGCCGGCTGCTGTATTCCCACTGTGGAGACAACCCAGAGACTGCTCTGGAATGGCAAGCTGAAGTCGGCCACGCTTCCGGCGTGGCAGGGTGCCCCACGTGGCAAACGGATCTGCCGCCTGAGCCCAAAAGGGCCCCTTCCTCCCCGCGGCACAACTGGCCGGAGTTCTCCAGCGCAGCTCCCTGGCACACACGTGGCGTCCCCCGGAGGGCGGGGAGTGCAGCTTGGTGGCCGTCCTCCTGCTCCCTCCAGCAAGGCTGGTGCGCAGACCGTCGAGGCGGCGTTCACCCCAAGGCCGGGTCTGCCCAGGGCCTGCTGGGAGGGCCACCCCGCGAGGGGAGGGGCTGGGCGGGGGTGCTGCGCACGCCGTTTGCCTGTGGCTTGTCACCAGGGAAGAGCAGCATTCATGCCATGTGCATTTTGGACAGTTTACTGGGTCTCAGGACAGGACGTGAGCCACTCTGGAATTCCTTTGAGTGAGACAGGTGGGAAATAAACAGGAAGGGCACGGGCACTGCAGGGGGCCTCGGCACAGGCTCAGTGCCTACCTGGCTCCTGCTCCTTGTCTTCGGCCACTTTGTAGAAGTAGAACCCGTAGATGAAGGTGTGCAGGGCCTCTCCAGAGGCGTGGACGATCAGCTGCTCGTCCAGCATTTTCTGGGGCGACAGAGAAAGGGGGAAGGAGAAGAGAGGTGGCGGCACCAACAGAATAGCCTCCTGAGGCCGGAAAGTTCCTCCACTGGGGAGGAACGCCAGACAAGTGTCCATGGGCACCTTCCGCCTGAAGAAGCCAGTTCCGCACGGCACGGCACGGCACGGCATTGTGTGACCAGGAGGCAGGCAGGCCAGGCAGAGCACCCCTCACCTGCAGGATGTCCATGGCCATGGCCCGGGTCTGCACGCCTTCTACCATGTTCACCAGCCAGTGAACCACCTCAGCGCTGATGAAGCTGCACGGGGAGAGGCCCTTGTGTTCCGAGAGCAGCTGGATCCCGGTGCTGAAGCCCAGCAGGAAAAAGAGGCAGGTTAATCTGGGGTCCAGCAGCCCCCCACCCCCCAAACCTCCTCCTGAAATGAGGGGGCACAGCTGAATCTGCAGCCTCCCTGGGAGGACGATGGCCCAGCTCGAGGGAGCGTGCAGCCAGCAGAGGTGCTGAACCGCACCCAGGAGGTCCCGTTTGCTGCTGGCGTCCTGGAAGGCAACTGGCACCTCCAGCTGCCCAGAGGCACAGCGGGGCCACTTACGTGGGGTGCTTCATGGCCTCGAGGATCTCCGTCAGGGTGGACGAGGAGGTCAGGGAGCTGGCGGAGCTGAAAGGTGGGAAGCACATGCAGAAGCGAGCTGCTGACCCACCCACGGCGCATGCAGGGCAGCCCTCCCCGGCCGGGCACTCCAGGTGCGTGCAGCTCCGCCTCCGCTCGGGGCTGTGCTGCTGGAGGAGGTGGGAGCCCACCGCCCCCCGGGGGGGGAATGGTGCAGGGAGCTTTCCCTCCAAGGCTGCGAGGAGCCTTGGTGATGTGAGGAGAGCCCATGGGCCATGGATGCTCCTCTGGGACGGGCGGCAGTGGCCCCGGGCTCCGGGCGGTGCCTCGTCCGGCCAGCGCAAGGGCACAGGCTCCCATCTGCCCACAGGGAGCAGGGGCCTGTCGGGGCCCCCCCTCACCTGCTCTCACTGGACCCAGGTGTGACGGAGGGTGGGTCTCCCGTGTTCTGGGCGCTGGCTGCAGCGCTGCTCCGGTCTGCAGACTGGCCTGTGGCGCTCAGCGTGGGGCCTTCGAGGGTGCTGGGCATGCTCTGGTCAGCGGAGACCTGGAGGGAGGCGAGATACCAGCCACTGACCAGCACACGCTCAGCGGCACAGGCAAAGGCATGCCCGGCTCCACACGCGGCCGGAGCCCTGGACACGGGGGGCAGCCCTCACTTGAGGGCTTGGAAGCTCTTGTTAGTATTCTGATCCCATTACACATGTCCCCAGCCTGCCTCCCTTGCAAAGAGCACAAGGCAGCTCGCACGGTTCTTCTCCTCGAGTGCTTTCCTCAACAACTACCCTGTGAGGTAGGAGAGGCTAAGAACCAGGGGCAGGCCCAAAGCCACCCACTGAACCTCCTGGCTGAGTGGGGCCGGGGCCCAGATAGCCCAAGTCCCAGGCCGACTCTCTAAAGCACCGCTCCCCACTCTTCAGGAAGCGGATTTCTGTGCTCGCTCCCACATGCTGCATTCTCCAGCCATTTGCAGAGGATCTGCAGGAGTCACGCAGACTGGGCCACATGCAGAACGGTGCTGGGCACGTGGCACGCCCTCCCCCCTTCTCTGAAAGAGAGCCCAGAGGTCGTTACCTTGCGTGGACTGTCCAAGTGCGTGGGCGTCATGGCCGCACTGCTGCTCTCTGCGGACTGGCCAGCACTCTTCCCAGCGAGCGCGGCTGCCTGCCCCTCGCCGAGCGCCCTGGCAGACAAAGGGAGGGGGTTGCTCTGGGGGGCGGGTGAGCCCCTTCCAGCGGCCTGCGCAGTTGGCCGCCTTGCAAAGATTTAATAAACAAGGTGCGAGGTCTTGCACAGCTTTCTCAAAGCTTCCTTTGGTCTATAACCTTCAGGGGAAAGCCAATGGTATATTAGAATGCAGTCTTTCACGAGTCTGAGTCAGCCTGATTCTAGCAAGACCTTCTAGCAGAAGGATTTGTAGTTACATGTGGTCACTTTTCACGACCTTCTTGGCCTGCTGTGGGATAAACAGAACAGTCCCGTCTGCAGCCCAGGAAAAAGCAGCGTGCGCCCTGAGTAAGGGGAGAGGAAAGGAAGCTGCCCGCATTCACGTGCTCAGCTTATGATGCAGACAACGAAAGATGCTGCTGCACGATGCCTTGGGACGTCAACAGAACTAAATGACCATACAGGATAAAAATGGTCCAATGTCACCCAAGGGGTGTGTGTGTGTGTGGGGGGGGGGTAATTTGTTGCCAAGGTACAGTAGATGCCAACCCTGGACATGGTTCAGGACCCAAATAGGTTTTGCCCCCCACTGGTTTCTCCCGACTGCTGTCAAACGGCAAGCTGTCCAGAGAAGCCACGAGTGCGACCAACCGCAGCTTGTGAAGTGGGGCTGGTACACAGTTCACCCCCTTTGTGACAAGAAGCTTGTTTTTTCTCTTGTGGGGGGCTGGGACTTGCGTGTCCTTTCTGCCTGTGATCCTCTCTTCTTGGGGAAATACATACATGCAAGCCCAGGGGGCTTTTTGGGGGCCAGAGAGAGCCCTCTCAAAAAGCATTTGACCCACCCAGAGTTTCGACAACTAGCTATCAGAAAAACGGTGCGGTAAGCCCTTTTGTACTTTCTGGTCAACCTCAAAAAATTATACTCCCTGAAAAGTATAAAGGTAAACATGGAAGATCTTACTGTGAAAGCCGCCTAAATCACAAGACCCTCCTTTCAAGAGCACAAATCACCTGCGTCATTTGCTTCTTCTAAAAGCTTCTATTTGATGGCTGTCAAGGGAAGGTGGGGGGGACCGATTTGGGTCTCTCTGGGGCAATGTTCAGAGTTGGTACCAGGTGCCTTCAAATTCCTGATCTTGCTCAAATGCGGCTAAAATCCCCATTCACAACAAGCTTTTTTTGCTTTAAAAAAAAGGTTCTGCCAGCCACCGCTCCCGAGGGCCACTTGGGTACATGGCTGCTAAAACAGAGTGCAAATCTGAAAAATCTGTGATTTCTGAGAAACCATTTAAAGCCACAGGGATCCAGAGCCAGCTCTCAGTCTCGGGAGGGAAGGCAGCAGGTCAGTCCAGGCCCTCCCACCCACTTGTCACCAGCTCAGCCCAAGGCCTCGGCTGCCCTTGCCAAGCGAGCGGCTAGGCTTCGCCCAGGGTGGGGTTGCTCCTTGTTGCTCCAAGGTCAGAAATGCTGGTAAGATCTTTACAGAGAGACCTTACTTGAATGACTCTTAGAAAAAACTGAGGTATGTTTTGCTTGCACATGTTTTCCGTTGTTAGGTTGAATGTTCAGTGTTAATGATTCAAATTTTAATCACGTGAAAACTGATTAGGATTTGGACATAAAAGATAAAGGGACATGCCTACCATTAGAGTAACTCTAAACTCTATAGAGTAAACTTAGAGTAACTCTAAAAGCCAGAAATTAAAACCAGGAATTTTGTAAGTCTGCGTTTGCATGGTAACCAATGTTCCTTGGACATGACATGGAATATGAGCTCTGCTGATCAAAAAACTAGCTAAACGCAGAAACCCATTTTGCCTATGCAAGGTCAGTTTTGTCAGAGAGGAACGAGCAGTACAGAAAGCAGCCTCTTCTCTCCTGCTGCACTCAGTCCTAACGAAAGCCTTCGCCTGAATTCTAGCAGCACTGCCTGACGCTGGGAGGCCAAGCTGCCATAAGCCTGAGAATGGCCCTGAATTTAATGCAGAGGAGCAGAATCAGGGCCGAGCGATGAGGGGCGCTGTGCCCTCCCCGAGGCTTTAGCCCTCCCTCTGCCCCCCTGGTGTGACAGCAGGTAGGCGCGAGGTGGGCTCGGAGCATCGCACTCGGCTGTGAGCGGGGCTTGCTGAGGCCCCTGGCTGAGAACAAAGGGGCCGGCATGACGGACAGTGGCATTGACGCTGATGAAGGGAGAGGGCCATGGGGAGGGAGCTGCTGATCGGCTTCCAGCCTCTTGGCTGCCGTCCAGAGAGAGGAAACATCCCACCTGCCCAGGCCCTAGTCAGCACAGAGCGGCACCTGTGGACGCGACAGGCAGGAGCTGGGCTGCAGGCTGAAGGGGGGCCTTTGGAGGACCCATCTGGGGGACTGGCAAGGTGTACTGGGGGGCAGGAATCCCACCAACAGGTGCCTATGGCACCCAAAAATCCTCTGGGGGCCCACACTGGGGACTCAAGCAACCATTCCGGGAGCTTCCACTATTGAGCAGTACAGAAATAAAATAAAATAAATAAAATAGGAGGAATAGATATTTGACATGACATGAAGGGCACACAGTCACAAAGCCATACACTTGCAAGAGACATGATTAATTAGACCTTTTTCCTGAAAGGACAGCACCACAAAGTCCAGGACCACAGACTGTGAAAAGCAGAGGACGCGGGCCCTCGCAGAAGCCCCTCTGCTTGCTAAACAAACAAAAGGCAGCGGCATCCCATCCCATGCCTCACCTCGCCCCCAGAGCCTCGGGGGGCTGTCTGCGCCAACTTACTTCTGACTGGCCTCCATCTCCAGCAGGGCGGAGAGGGCCGAGGTGCCCTTCTTGCCAAACGGAGGCCCAGATGGTTCCAGAGCGTGAGCGGAGAGTGGGCCTGCCATCTGCAAGCCTTTTAGAGCAGACCCTTTCTGGGCAGGGGGAGGACGGGGAGAACACAGATGATTCCCTCAGTGGTTAAGCATCTCTTCAGCAGGGAAAAGGTGGCGGCAGCAACCAGGACAGCCCACGGTCACCACGGCTCCTTCCCAGGCAGCCTGGGCATTACCGAGGAAGGTGCCATCTGTTCTCCCAGACACGCGGCCCCACGAAGAGCCGTGATGCCCAAGGCAACGTGGGAAGCAGACACGTTTGCCCCAAGCACAGCGCCTGAACCCTTTCCCAAGGGAGCGGCGTCTGCCCAGTTCCTGCTGGTGGCCCTCCTGCCGTGCTCCCGGCAAGTGGCGCTCTTCCCCAAGGAGCCTGGAGCAGCGCCTCTGCTCCCCGGCATGCAGCCACTCCTGGTCCCCACCCCGCTGCCCTCTGCAGCGGCCCCAGCAGCCAAGCACACGGCCGCACCCCAAGAGCCGCGGGCTGCATTCGCGCTCGCGTGGCCGCACGAAGTGGTCGAGGGACAGAGCCAAGCCCCGAACGGGAGCGCCCTTGAGGCGGCCAGGACTGAGTCTCTCCCGCCCAGTCCACCTGTGCTTGCAAACCTCCTTTGGTCCTGTGCAATGTGTGAATTTGCTCCCAGATGCGGAGCACGGTGTCCAGGCGGGGGCTCACCCGGATCATCCGGTCCGATCGGTGGCGCCTGCGGATGCGGTTCAGCCCTTCCACGAAGCGGATGAAACCGTCCAGGAGCTGCCACTCCTCCTCGTCCGAGCGCGCCTTGCCTCCGTACACGTCGCAGTGTGCTTCGCCCTCCATGATGCGCTTTGTGGCACTGATGCAGGCGGGCAGCAGCAGGAAACGGGTCCTCCAGAATTTCAGTGACTCGATGAGGCTGCGCAGGGGAAGGGTGGAGGGCCGGGGAGAAGGGGAAACGGTCAGCTGCAGCACAGTCCTGCGGAACGAACGCAGATGTGCTGCCCGATGCCAACTTCACCAAAGCCACTCCATTTCAGGGTGTTAGCTGGTGCTGGCAGTTTGCCAGCACTAAGCAGTGGGAAGCGAGCACAAGCCAGGAAATTGGCCAGAGGAGAAAATGGTGGTGCAGCATCCTCTGGGGGCTCTGGGGCTTGTCCTGCTGCAAAAGTGGTTGCTTGACCTCCTCTCCTGGGTTGCACTCGCTTCCTGCGGCACTCGCGCTGTGCGAGAGCTGCAAAATGCGCGCAGTAAGTACCACTGCTTAACTCCTGGTCCACATGGACCTGCCCTGGTCATTTGTAGCCTAGAAGGAGCAACACATGCTTCCCTGACTGGTTGCCTGGAGGGGATTCTTGCTCGCCACAGGTGTGTGGTGGCTGGCAAGTCTGCAGCACAGAGTGTGAGGCCACTCTCTGCCCTGTCTGTGCCAGCAGAGGAGCCATCGCTCATGGCTCGCCCTCCCAAGCCGGGCAGGCGTGTTGCAGACGGACCCCAAGCAGCCAAGCAGGGAGCAGCTTGGGTCTCCCATTTTCTTAATCCACTCTGTTTCTTAAGGTACTCAGAAAGATACAGAAGAGGAATATCATTCCCCATGGATGAGTGCCAAGATGAAGCAGACAGGCAACGGTTTCCCCTGCCATGCTGGGGAAACAGCCCATACGTTTCCAGTCATTACTTGAATGAGTCCCATCTCAGCAGTGAGGTGTGGTAAAGGCAGGCACATGGCCCAAGGAGACGCCCCGTTCGATGCTGCATCGCGCCACCACGACAGCCTGCCGTTTCCGGCGCTCTCGGTTCCGCTCCGACACGACGGGCGCCCGCCTGGCCCCTCTGTTGCATCCAGCAGCGAGCAAGGGAGGGCCCCTTGGAAGGGTGCCCCATTTCAGACTCCATCACGTTGCTACTGAGGCCTGTTAATAGAGCCCCGGAATTTTTCCACCGCGGGGCCTTCTTGTCAGGCACGAAGAACAAGTTGTTTTCACTCCTCCTGCAATGCCCACTCCGCTCACAGTGGGAACAGCCGGGCACCCTGGCCAGGTGGACCGGTTGCAGCGGGGGTCACACGTTCACAGGCGAGGACGCGAGTCCGCAAGGCAGTGCGGAGAAGTGCCAGTGCACAGGGCGCAGTGAGCCACTCACCTGAAGTCCTCCGAACCTGCAGAGCAGATATACTGGTCCAGGTAATTCCACTTATACTCCTCTAACCTCTCGTGGGAGAACTCCACCCAGCAGGAGACAAACTCTGAGTCAGAGTGGGAAGGGCACAGGCTGTAAGTGTAGGTGATCTGGGCAGATTCATATGGATACCTGAAACGTTCAGGGAGGGCCTTATGACTCAGAACCACAGCATCGAAACCAGAAAAGCACAACACATGGCAGGAGGGAGCCCAGCCCCATCGGCACCCTGTGGCCTGCCGGGCTGCGGAAGCGACCGCCTCCGGGGCAAAGACTGCATGTGCGAGAGGATGGGAGACGCACGCTGGGCACACCAGCCCACTCTCGGCCGGCAAAACACCTCAAGGGGCACTCACTTAGGCAGGTACCGAGTGACGGTGATGATCTTGTCCTTCAGGGCCACTTTGTGGAAGGTGCGGCCCATGCTCAGCCAGTACTGATCTTCCTCCTCAGGCCGGCTGCGTGACACGAGGCCTGGTCGCAGGACGCACAAACAGCGCCCCTGAGCACCTGTCCAGGGAAGCCCTTCTGTGTGCTGAGCACCGGGAGCTGCTCCCCAGTGCTCTCTGCAAAGCTGCTGGCCAGACCCTGGACCGCCTCTCCTCAGGTGAAGCGGGGGCCTCCTCAGGTGCCAGAATTCGGACCCGTCCACGCGGGAGGTGCAAACGCACTAAGCCGCTCTCCTGCACTAACTGCGGCAGCCTCGCAAGAGCACGGCAGCGGCACATGGCCTCGGAGACATCAGCCGCACGCGTGGCAGCAGGCGGGTCCGAGCACAGGCAACACGTGCAGCGGCCGGGAAGCCGACGGACGGGCCCACCGCAGGCGGCGCCCATTTGCCCTGCTCGCTCTCTGCTACAAAAGCAAAAGCACAGCCTGCCACATCAGTGATGAGGGTTCCAGGCCAGCTGGCGTCCTGCGGTCCGAGCCACCTACTTGGCATGGGGCTGCCTTGCCTTGGAGGAGCACTAACCCCGACACAGCACCCTCCCCAGCATGGCGATCACAGCCCCGTTCCAGCCCCGTGCGTGAAATACCCATCCTGCCAGGAATGCGCCCTCTCCCGCCTCTTTGCGGCTAATGTGCCCAGAGCCTGGGGCAGCATCAGGCAGCCAGGCCGCGCGATCAGCGGGCACGGCAGGCAGCCCCGTTCAGATGCCGCCACCGAAGGGAGGCACAGGGGACTGTTGCGCCCGCTCACCTCGGCTGTACAGGGGGCTGCTGCTGAGAGGGGGCTGGGCAGCGGCGGTGACGGGCTTCTGCGGCTTGCTCTGCACGATGAGCTGGTAGCCCTGCATGAGTCGCTGACAGATGAACTCCTCGAACACCTGCTGGGCCGTCATCTGCACAGCCTCCTCGTCCCTCCTGGGGAGGGGAGGGGAGATGGGGTCACCGCAGGAAAGCCACTCAAAGGAGCCGCCGCGTTGCTGCTCCAAGGAGAGGTGTCCCAAGTCCGCCACGCCATGCCCAGTTATCTGGGAGCGTCTGTGGCACGGCACACGGGGCTTGGCAGAGACCTGTGCTTGAGCCTGGGCACTATCTCTGCTCGGCCGTGGAACGGGGAGTCAACCGGCCCTCCAGACGGGCAGCTGGCGTGCTCCTGCACCCCCAAGCTGTGCCTGCTGCAGCCTTCCCAGGGCCTCAGAAGACCTCCTCTGACAACCTGATTCTCATGGCTGCTGCCACCAGCCAGCAGAGGTTCCCCCAGCGTAGGCCATGAGCGTGCCAGCCGTTGCATCTGCTGCCCTTCCTCTCCCACGCCGGCGGCTGCCTGCCTCAGAGCAAGAGACAGGAACAAGCTGCTGGCCCAGGGAGATGCGGTCGCTGGTCCTGCCCCCCCCCGCCGGCCGCAGGTGCCTGCCTGCGCTCGGCATCCAAGGGCCCCGAAGGCCCCACTCCGCCACCCCCCCTTGACACCCGTGAGCTGGCTCCAGCCGCACAGGCACCCGCTCCTCTCCTCTGCTGCCCAAAGGCCAGCCTGACTCTCTCTCACTCCCGATGCTGGAGCGCCCCCAGGCCAACCAGGCACCCTCCTCGGGCCCCCGTCGCTTCGCCAAGCTCAGCTGCACAGGGACCTCCTTGGCAGCTGCTCGGCCCCTGCTCCCCCCCTCCAGGTGCTCGGCTCCTTGGGGCTCACGCTGCCGCTGCTGCTTCGCAAAATGCCCCGCGCGAGGAGGGCATCGCGCAGTGGGGGCGGGGGCAGGGGAGAGGCTGTGCCAGGCGCTCTCCCTGTGCTGGAGGGGCTCACCGGTCCAGATCAGCCTCGGGAAGCAGGTCGTAGCAGCCCTCGGTGTAGTCATTCTGCAGGCTCTGGCGGTCCGGGAAGTAATCCGTGGTGAGGGGGAGGCATGCCGGGGTGGTGAGGGACTTCCAGTCCACCCCAACCGTACAACAGAAGCCTGGCACTACGGGGGGAGCAGACAGCGTCAGAACTGCCCCGTTTCACCACAGAGGGGGCGGAGGGTGAGCAGGGCGGGGGCGAGAATAAATCCAGAGTGAGGAAAGAGGGGGAGGGGGAGGAAGCGAAGCGGGGGGGGGGGGGGGAACGCGGGGGAAGCAAAGGGAGGGGCAAGAAAAGAGGAGGCAGGGGGGGCAGGGGTGGAGGAAAGGGAAGGGAGGAGGAGGGGGAAGGGGGGAAGGGGGGAAGCAAAGGGAGGGGCAAGAAAAGAGGATGCATGTGGGGCAGGAGTGGAGGAAAGGGAAGAGCGGAGGAGAGGGAAGGGGGGAAGGGGGGAAGAAAGACAGTCTGTTAAACAATGCGATGCCCATGCCAACTCACTCCCATCATGCAATTGGGATATTAAAAGTTAATATGGTTCTACTGTTCATTGATTTTAAACCAAAGCCAATACAGCGGCAGAATTTACACCACTAGTAAGCGCACTGGAAGGAACTAATACACAGGCCAGAAGCAACATTACAAGCCCCAACCAGAGAATTAAGTCCAGTCTTCACCCCACGTAAGAGGCGGAGGAAGAGGTGAGGGGCCGGGCGCAGCGGGAGGGCCAGAAAGCGCCTGCTGCAAAACCGGCTGCAGCAGAAAGGGGCGCGCGCAACAGTCTCAGAGCCGGAGCGAGAACACTGGAGGGGGGGCGCTCAGCGGGGGAGGCAAAATGGGGTGGAGCAAAAGGGAGGAGGGCCGTGCTGGAGGGGCCGCAGTCCTGAAGCACAGGGCAGGGGCTCAGACGGGCACCCGCTGGATCCCAGCAGCTGCACACGAGAGCGGCGGAAGCTCCCATCCTCCCCATGGGGGTGCCGGGGCATTCTGCACCGTCCGAGGGGGCTGGCTGATGCAGGAGGGGCACTCCCGTGAAAGGGCTGCTGAGGGTCGGGCCCGACACTGCAAACCTGGCCCCTCCGCCTGGCGTTAGAGGCGCAGGGCCAAGGGGCCAAGGTGGCAGGCACCCCGGGGGGCCCTGGCGGCCTGCTAAGGGGGCAAGGCAGGACTCTTGCTGCCTGAAGGCCAAACCACGCCTGTCTAGCCGGCAAACTGTCCTTGGGTTGGCTGCCCTCACACCACTAGCAAAGGCATTCGTCACACGCTCTAAAATACACTCCCCTTTGTCTTTTACCCACCCCTTCCGAGCAAAATTGGCCACTTCACTTCCCACTCTTAATTCCAGATCATTTATGAATAGGTTGAAAAGCATTGGTCTTAATACAGAACCCCGTGAGATCCTACTATTGAGATCCATTCACTGGAAGAAATGACTATGTATTTCCACTCTCTACTTTAATCATTTACTGATCCGTAAGAGGACCTCCCCTCTTAATCCACGATTGACAAGTTTGCTCAGGAATCTCTGATGAAGGACTCTGTCAAAAGTCTTTTGGAAGTACAAGTAAACAATACCTGCAGACGCACCTTTTCAGCATGTTCATTGACACTCCCCAAAAAACCAAAAGGTAAGTGGGACAAGGCTTACCTTAAAGGAGACACGTTGATTCTTTTTCAGCCAGGCCTATCCCTCTCTATGCTTACTGACCAATTTACCTGGAACTAGTGTTAAGCTAACTAGCCTATAATCCCCTTGAATTCCTTTTTTAAAAAATTGGTTGGAACACTGGACATTCTCCGGGCCTCTGATATAGGAGCTCATATTGAGGACATGTTAGATATTTCTGTAAGAAGATCAGCAACTGCATATTCGAGCTCCTCAAGAACTCTAGGGCAAGCGCCACTTGGGCCTGGTGATTTGTCAATAAGGTTGAGAATGTCCCCTTTGTATTATCAGTACCCACCTTGGTCACTCAGTCTCCCACCTGGAATACCTCAATTCAGGAACAGGCACCTGTCCTGTACCCGCTGCCATATCCTGTGAATCCTCTGCTGATTGAGCTTCTCTGCAATCACCTTCTCCTCCTTTATACTCCTGTAATGCTATTATCATTCAGTGGTTCAATTGCCCCTCCAGCTGGTTTCTTGCTTCTGATATATTTAAAGAATTCTCTACTGGTTGCCTTGATGGTGTTCACTCCTCAAAATGCTTTTTCTGCAACTCTACCGTCCCTTTTGTCTCCCTGGTAGAAGCTTCTGCTCCCTTTTGTCTACTTTATTTGAGCAAGACTTGCATTTCTGAGAGAAGCTTTCCTCTCTCTAATGGCTTCCTTGAAACAGCTTGTTAGCTATGCTGATGACCTCTTAGACGTCAGGCTACCTTTCTGTCTGAAGTGTGGCATAAAAGAAAGTAAATAAATTTCTTGCAACTTGCCTACATGGAGTGGGCAAGCAGGGAAACGGCCAGGTTTACAGATTATTATTATTATTATTATTATTATTATTATTATAACATTTCTTAGATGACACTAAGTAAGCATCAAGTGATGCTCTTCAGAGCAGAGATCTTTGCTTCATATAGACACCGCTGGCTTTGAACCAGCAGAGATGACTAGCCAGAAAAAAGGGCCTGGATTCCTGGTAGCTCAATGGAAAAGTCTGCTCAATGTTGGTAGAAAAGGCCAGAAGCTGGGGGTGCCGTCACAAAATCATTTGGTGAAGGTTTATTTCATTTAGAGAGAATGTAAAGAAACAATAATGGTTTATGGAGTTCTACATGGTTTGGAGACCGGCTGCAGGCTTCCTGGAAACACCCAGAACTACACTTTTGGAAGAGGTCTAGGAAAGGCTTGCAACTTTGGTGACATGCAGGCTTTCAACACTGCACTCAAAAACCGTCCAGTCTGTCCAGGTCTCCCAGAACTTACACAATGTTGTATGCGTCTGATCAGTAAATATTCCGACCTGTTGTGCAACATTGCCTCTTTGCTTTTCGAAGCCAGCCTTCTGGCACTGGCACATCCAATTCATGTGCAGTGCCCAAGAGGAGGGGCCCTGGCGAGGTCCTTCCTGACCCTGGTCTCTGGTCGCACAGGAAGAGCAGGCCTTCTCTGCCCTGGCACTTATGCCAGGCTGCTGGCGGGGGCGCTCTCAGGACGTTGGCTTCCTCTTGCATAGAGACTGGGCAAGAGACTGGATATGAGAGCGAGAGGCCAGTTCCACAGGGAGCGCCAGGGCGCTCACTGAGGGCACTCAGATCCACTTCTGACCCAAGGAAGGCTCCACTCGGTGGCTGTCCTTCATCAGACAACGATCCCCCGGACTGCTACGTGAGGCTCTCCCAGTCAAATGCGCCTCAGTTGATCACATGAGGATTAACCTACTAACTAAGCAGATGCAATCTGCATGGATCTGGCCACTAAGCATTCAGCATTTCTGAACATGAAAGCATGTTTGGCTTCCTGAACATGCTGCGCCTAAGAGAGAAGGGGGAAGGTGCCTTCTCTAAAATGAAGCATGTTACCTGAAGTTTGTTTTTGTTTTTTGTATCTAGGGGCTTAAAATTTGCAGTCTAACTAATCTTCTAAAACTGAGGTACTCAAGAAGATAAAACAGCCTTGCCAGACATATTACAGCCTTATATATCAAGGCCAGCATCCCTGATGACACGTTGACACCCCTCAGTCCAAACGGCCTGCCCCAGACCAGCCCCATTACCACTTCCTGGTGCATGCAGCACCTGACTTCCTCTAGGCCTGGCTTCAGCGGGAGGCAAGTTTACTGTGTGCCTATGCCAAGGAATTCCACTGTGCCTCGTCCAACTGCCCTGACCTGCACCATTTCTTCCAGTCATGCCCCCTTTCAGCTTTCCCTTCCACCTTGGCAAACACAGAAGGCAAGCCTTTCCACGCAGCCAGGTCCTCACCTGCCTTGCCAATTCACGGGGTTAGTTTTGGCGGCAGGAGGACCGCCTGGCATGGAGCCGCGGCCTCCTGTTGCAACAGTCCCCCAGGGCTCGTGCGCTCCGACAGGCGAGCCCCCGTGCACCCAGGAATGCTGCATTCCGGTGCAAGCCAGACACCTGGCGGCCTCTGCCCTGGCTGAGACGCCCCTTCCCCACAAGCATTCCACAGTGCTCGGGGCAGCAGGATCAGAGCCCTGGCCCGGGAGCCTCACCTCACTTCCACACGAAAGCAGCGCCCCGTGACAACGCTCCCCGCTTCAGAGAGAGAGGAGCTCACTGCGTGGGAGCCTGGCTGCCGGAAGGAGCCTCGCTTCCTTCTGCCCATCTCTCCACAAACTCCCCTCCTCCCAACCCCATCACCACTGAGCTTACTCGGATCCAGTGAGCTAGAAACAGTGCTTTCCGTGGAGTCCTTGCTTTGGTTTCGGACACTTGCTCCTGCAAGAAGTGGAGACAAACCTTTGCTGTAAGCTTAGAGTCCCTGCATGAGGAGGACCCATTTCCCAAGTGGCAAGAGGATGACAAGTCCCAGGAGAGATGCTCAAACCTGCATTCAGGAATGGCCAAGGCCAAGGCCTCCCCACACTCACGGGGACATGCGGGGGAAGGGGAGCACCAGGGCATCAGTGGGGAACACCAGGACCGCTCCACTAGCAGTCCCGATCCAAACAGTCCTCAGGAATGAGGAACACTGATGTGTGCATCTTCTCCGCACAGAAGAGAAGAGGGTCTGGAAGCAGCAAGAGACCAGCTGGCACACAGTTTGCTATCAACCCTGCCAGGGCCACCAGCTTGCGATGCCCAAGAAATCCTAAAAGCTGTTCGAAGGTTCATCGATTCGGTTCTGCCATGCTAACTAAAAGCATCCAAAGCCACGCGTGGTTTGTGGAGGGGGCAAGACAATGGGGAAGTGACACTGCAGTCAGTACAGCCCTCCTCAAAGACCACCATTCTCACCTGTGCTGTGGCTGCCATGCAGCTGGGGAGGGCCCTCCTCCGTCCCGCTGAAGCTCAGGAAGGAAGTGCTGTCACCGGGGTGCCGAGAAACTCCATGCCTGGGGAGAAGAAAGAAGGGATTTTCACTCATTTTAGAAATGCAGGCAATGACTCTCTCCCCTCAGTCTCTTAATAGAACCTAAACTGGGCAGATGCAAGAGAATAGCAGGAAATCAAAATCAAGAGGGTGAAAGGTAAGTCTACAAGACCATTCTCCAGGAAGAATGAGAGGTAGCTAAACAAATGCTTGAAAAGACAGCAATCTGGGCATAAGAGGCAGTGAAGGTGGAACAGCAAATGGAGGAAGTGCATCGCACCTTTGCAAATTTGTTAATACCAGAGGTAGAAAGAACACAACAACATTTTTATAATGCTCAAATATTTTTAGTATGTTTTTGAAATGGTGCCTGCATTTAGTACCATGTTTCCAAAATGTCTAAGGCATGTGAACCTGCTAAGATCACCACTGCAGAAAAGGTTTTGCTTTTAAACCATGCATGAGCAAAAAGGACTCACTACAGGGAGAAGCTAATTGACGGGGCATCCCATAAAGCAAACTTTTCCACCAGGGGGCCAATTGAAAGGTGCCGGTGCCGGCCGCTGGCCAGAAAAGTGGTGCTGGCGGTGTGCGTGGGCTGGGGTGGGTGGGCATGCGGGCGTGTGCTGAGGCAAGGGGAGGCGGGTGCACGAGGCAGCAGCTTGCTCACTTGCAGATCCTTTTCTTCGGGCGAGCAAACCGCTGCCTTTCTGCGTGGGGGGCAAGGTGGGTGGCGGCAGGTGTGGACGCGCACACAGCGGGTCCAAATGGGCATGGCAGGCCGTAAAGTTTGAGGACCCATGCCGTAGAGAGACATTCTTGACTCTGACTGGAAGGTCAGCGTTGCAGCCCTCAAGGCAGCGGCCCCTGACGGATGCAACACCAAGCCGCCTCTGCAGGCAGGGCTCAGTGCTCCCAGGAACACAGTCACAACACAGTGTTGTGAGCCACCCCAAGGCTTTGTTGCGATGGGGGCGGCATAGAAATGTTTTAAATAAAATAAATAAATAATACAATTTTGCTTATCATCCACTGCACTGAGGGTAGGTAGGAAAATCATTGAGAACGTGGAAAGATGGACCTCCAGGGACTGACCTCTCGACGCAATCAATCTGGCCCGTCCTGCAGGTCGAGGGCAGTTAACGGCGGGTTCATCCATTGCCAGAATCATGCCAAGGTCTGCTCAGTGCCAGGTCAGCATCTTAAATAGCTCTACTCAGAGCATCTGCTAAGTGCTCACAAAGTAACCAGAGCTCCACCAAGGAGCGTCCAAATCTAAAGCACACTGAAAGGGAATGGCAGCCCAGACAGCTTCCAAGCGCAGGACAGGCAGCAACGGATCGTTCTAGTCAGGGCACCGTGGGGGCGGCCTTGCAACAAGGACTGCACAGGTGTGGGCGGCTGAGCCATGAGGGTGACCCTGGTTCAGCCACGGTGTGGAAAAGAGCCAGCAGGCACCTTCGGGGGGCCAGCCCCGTTCCTGCAGCGACGAAGTGTCTCGGTGCAGCCACTGCAGAGAGCCTCACCTGCCAGCCGCTTCGTGGTAGGCGAGCTCCAGGAGGTCAGCCGAGGAGCGAGTCCAGTCCCTCTGCCCACTGTCCTGCATCTCCACCATGTTCTGGCGAGTCTGGTGATGGATTTGAATGGCTTCTCCGGAAGGACCTGCCCAAGCACATGGCCTCCATCAGCATTCGCCCTGCCCTTTGCTGTTCTTCTCCTCTTTTGCCACCCACCCTGACAACCTTTCCTACCACAAGGGCACAAGTGGGCCAACCAGCACGGAAGCAAATGCCCTCCAGCAAAAGGTAGGGGCAGGCCGGCCCTGAATCCAGGGTTTCGCACGGCTATCCGTGAACAGCGATGCAGAGCTCCAGTGTTTCCATATCCTTCCTTCCTTCCTTCCTTCCTTCCTTCCTTCCTTCCTTCCTTCCTTCCTTCCTTCCTTCCAGGAGGCATTTTAAAGGGCTTTCTTTGCACGTAACTCAACAATTGGGCGCTGCTCCCTAAGGCAGGCCTGAAAGGAGCTGGGACAGGTCTGTGCAACCACACCCAAGCTCGATGCTTGCCCACTTGGCTGAGCAGAGCTGGCTGGGTGGGAGCAGCCAGCAGGGCCAGCGGGACGCACAGCACCTCCTTGAGGGGGGAGGGCTCCCATGCCGTCAGGAAGAGGCAGCGGGGAGACCTCCCCTGAAACAGCCCTCCCCGGATCTGGAAGATCCGGACAACCTTAGGCCGATGGCAAGTGTTCCCTTCCTGGGCAGGGCTTCCATGGGGAGGGGGCAACCAACTCTAGGCACTCTGGCGTGAGGCAGATTGTCTGGGTCCACGGCAGTCAGGCAGAGCTTTGGTGGCCCAGCGTGAAGGCGCGTGTCGGGCAGAGGCAGCCTTCGCAGTACCCCTGGATCCCTCCGCACGTTCGTACTCCACTGAGCGCAGCACCCTCCTGGGGCGACTGCCTGGGCTGGCAGTCAAGGGGGCTGCACTGCCATGGTTCCGCTGCTCCTGGGGAGGTGTCCGGATCTGCCTGGCAAGCGCTTGCCGGACCAGGAACACGCTGCAGGCGCTCGCAGGGAGCAATCGCGCAGTGCGGCCGGAAGCCCCGGAGCGCTCCGCAGCAGGCTCCCTCGCGCAGTTCCTTTTTGCCACGCCACGCGGGCCCTTGTGGTGGCGCCTCTGTGCTCTGGCTTCCAGCCTTGCCGTGTCCTGCCTGCCCACCGTTCACCTCCAGCCCAACCCCCCCAACCAGGTACCCGCCCCCCGTTCCGCCTGCCCATGCCCTGCTCATGGCTGCCCCCCCAGGACCTTGGCCTGTACTTGGACTGCACCTCTGCCTGGGCCCTGCTGCCTTGCTGGTTTCTGGCGTCAGACTGTTTGCAGACTCCCCTTCTGCTACCAGCCCTCTGAAGCACAGGCAAACCCTCCACCCTGCGTCCTGCCCACGGCTGCCTACTGCCTCCGCCCTGGGCCTGGCAGGTGGCCAGCCCCAAGAGGAGGAGCTTGAGGAACACTGGGTGGCCCCTGGATCCTCAGGGGCCCCTCTTATCCCCGTGCTATTTAACATGTGCAAGAAGCCACCAAGTGGGGTCACCCGGAGCTTTATGGGGGGTGGCTTTAAAAGGGGACAGGGCAAAGTCATGGAGGAGCAGCTCTCCACTGCCAGCAGGCCTGTCGGCTGCATGTGACTGCCCGCTGCTGCCAAGCCCTCGCGTGCTCCTGTCCTGCCAGCGGGCCACTGCAGGAGCGGAATGGGGATGGAGAAGCCTGATCCAGCAGGGGGCTTCTTGTGTCCGTAGGAAAGACCGGTGTGAGGGTGGTTTGGGACAGGTGTGGCATGCCCTGTTTTGGAATTGACCACCCACAGTTACGCCCATTGCTCTGCCTGCCGAGGCCCTGGCACCCCAGAGACCAAGTGAACTTGGGCAGGCGATCTGAGCAGATGGGAAAGAGGCGTCAGCCAGGCAGCCCGCTGCACACCTGCAGGCCAACTGAGAGGAGTTCCTTCACTGTGGGAAAGAGTCAGTTTCCCTGTTCAGTGCTTGGTCCATCACTGCTGAAAAGTCAAGCCCACTAGGAGCAGCTGTCAGGCCTCAGGCAGAGGGAGGCCGCTGCCACCCCAGCTGCCTGAGACCCTTTGAAGGGATCAACCTGGGGGCCTGTGTTTAAAAAACCTGGCATTAGGCCCCACAGGGTGCGAGGCACCAAAAGAAGCACAGAGGCAAACCTAACTGACCTGTCTCCAAGACCCACACATGTGCAATAGCCCGGAATGACAGAAGGTCCAAAAAGGAAATTATTGAAAATAAGTAATCGTTTAAAAGATGCCTACTAAAAAGACCCTCGACAGTCAGAGATAGGGAGCAGCAATGCTCAACAAGGACAGACAAGGAATTCCTTACCTACGGGGAATGTGTGCATCCAGCGCCTCCGGTTGGAGGTGAGTTTCATGGGCATCCGGGAGGGAGCAAAAGGGTTGATGAGGGCTCGCTGTGGTGGGTATCCCCCGGCAGAACGGCTGTGCAGCATGGATTCAGCACTGCCAACATGGAATCTTCCAGGCGCACTGGAGTCACGCTGCTGAGACTCCAACACGTTCTCCAGGGCATCTGTGAAACAAAAACTGTGCCTCAACTGGGAAGGTCTTGCCTTCCACGAGAGCTGCCCCTACTGGGAGACAGGATGCCGTGGCTGCCTCACACAGGCCCACCCAAAGAGGAGGATTCTCCAAGACGCGTACAGAAGAGCTCCCGAGGGGGCTGTGTCCCATTAAACAAGGGAAGACCATGGCTGTGAACTGGGTCTTCTGGCTTGGGCCCCCAAACGCCTTGCCCCCTGCGAGCAGAGCACAGAGTGCCAAGTGCTGAAGTTAGACATTTTGGTTTGTAGAAAACGGGATATAGAAAAGTTCTAGTTACTGTTGCTGCTGAGAATGAGGTTGATATGTGTCTTTTTAAGAACTTTATCATCTTTAGCACTTTGCCACCCAGTGAGGCCTTCAGGACCTGATCCTCAGAAAGTGTCCAAACTGAGGCTGAGCCTCCCTGTATTCAAGCCCAGTCCCTTCCCTAAGAGTGGCACACCCTGGGCTTCAAGGGGAACCTTCTCAAGGAAGGGCCCCAAAGAGTTACTGAAAGACTGCAGAGCCGCCGGCAAAGGGCCCGGGAACTTCCATGGCACATCTGTGGAGCTCCCAAGGGAACCCTCAGTGCAGCTGATCCCTTTACATAATTTAGCAAGAGGGGCAGAAAAGTAGGACGTCAGCTACACAGGCTGACTGCTGCAGGTGTTATGAAAAGGGTACCAAGCTAAGTGGAAAACTGCAGAAAGGCAGCCATGAACTGAGGCCACGAGCAGCTGCACCGTCCTTGTGAGAAACCTTGAAAGGGCAGGTGCTGAGTGGGAAGGCAGTGAGGCGTGCTGGGATTAGGAGCAGTTCTGGTCCCTGACTCCTGGCTGAGGAGACCAGGGAAAGCTGCCCCAGCTGGTCCAGGCCTCTGGGATACAAGCAGCCAAGCTCCCAGGGAGCAAGCAACCCGGAAGAGTTTGGCAGTGGGGAAGGTCAAGGGGAGGTCACTAACTTGTTTACCCTTTTTCACCTCTTAGTTCCCCCCACCCCGGTTTCCTTCCCTGTTACTGGCAGGAATGTGCTGTTAACCTTCAGTGAAGGCAGGGGGAAGCACTGGGTGTTACAGCAGGCCCACCAAGCTAGAACCGAAAAGGCAGCGGCAAGAATGGACCGAGAAGACTCCCAGGAGTGCTGACCTGCAATGTCTGGGCAGTGTTTGTCTTCCTGCCTGAGGGCAGCATGGCCTTCATGCACCTCAAGCACCAATTAGTAGCCCTGCTAGAGGAAAAGGCGAGAGCACTGGAGCAGCGAGTGTCCACCCTCAAGGTAATAAAAGAAGGGGAAGAGGTTTTAGACGCAGCAGTGGACCTGCAACAGCTAAGAGCAGTAGCACAGCTGGAAGCAAGCTGAGGCAGAAGAGGAGAATTCTGAGGGCAGGGCAAGTGGAGAGGGAGCTGCCTGGGAAAGGGTGACAGTGAGGTGCAGAAGAACCGGAAGACACTCCACACCACTGGATGGAACGGCTTCCAGCGACTTGAGGGTGAGACCGGAGGGCAGCCTGTCGTGGAAGAACTGCAAGTCGTCCCGTGCAACACCGAACAAGCAGTGCTATGAAGAAATCATGTCAGACTTTGAAGTTTTAGGTGAGTGCCCAGCTATGAAGGTGGTGCCGATGCGAGAGTCAGATTCTAGGCCCACAGGTTACACTTCCTAAAAGATGGACTGCTGAACCTTGCAAGGACTAGAAAGGTGTTTGGCCACAGCATGAAGAACTCTATCAGGAGACCTTTGAACTGAATCCTATCGAAGAGGGAAAAGCACACCTGGAAATAATAGCAGACAAAGGCTTACGTACCACATCAGAGAGAGTAGCTCTAAGAGTGCCCAATAAAAGTCTTCAAAAAATGCGCTAAGAAAGCTAGGGTATAAAGCCCCTCCAAGCAATCCCTAACAAAGAACCACATAATACTAGAGTTGGAAGGGGCCATGAAGGCCATTGGGTCCAGCCCCCTGCTGTTGCAGGACACCAAGTCACACCACCCCACTCAGAGGGCTGCCCAGTTTCTTTTTGAATATGTCTAGTGTGAGAGCGCCCCCCACCTCTCCAGGCAGCTGGCTCCACTATCATATAGCTCTGACCATGAGGAAGCTTTTCCTGATATCTAACCTGAACCTGGATTGTCACAACTTGACTTGATTACACTCTGGTATCAGTGAGAGGAGATCTTGACCTTCCTCCTTGTGACAGCCTTTGAGGTATTTATGGAGGGATATCATGTGCCCCCTCAGTCTTCTCTTCTCAAGGCTGAACATGCCCAGTTCCCTCAGGCTCTCCTCACAGGCAGTCACCCCAAACCCTGGATCATTTTTGTTGCCCTCCTCCAGACCCTTTCTAATTTACCTGCATCTTTCTTAAATCTTGGTGCCCAGAAATGGACACAGTAATCCAGATAAGGTCTGAGTAGTGAGGAGTATAGAGGAACTACGACTTCTCGTGATTTGGAAGTAATACTTGTGAGCATGACAAACTAAATTCTTGAACCAATCATCAAGTGTAGCCAGACAGGTACCCTGGATTTTAGGACAGCCGATTTTAATAAATTCAGAAAAGATTGTCACAAGCAATTCCAACAAGGAAAAAGGATTGAAGACAACACAAGAAGCCCATGTGGCTTTGCAACAAGCTTAGAGATGATCTGAAATCAGAAAAGGACATGTGTAGGAAGGGGATGGAAGGCCAGGCTACAAAGGAAGAATACAAACTGGTAGCATGGAATTTCAGGGAAGGCATCAGGAAGGCTAAAGCAAGGAATGAGCTGAGGCTAGTGAGGGATGCTAGAAGCAACAAAAAAGCCTTCTTTGGATACATCTGTATTAAAAAAACACACACACAGGAAAGAAATGGGGATTCAGCAACTTAGTATGGATAGCAAAATGGTAAGAAAATCCCCATGAAGAGAGATGGAAAGAACTGGACATGTTTAGCCTTCAGAAGAGAAGTCCACAGGGAGATATGATGGCACTCTACAAGCATTTGAAAGGTTGTCATACAGAAGAAGCCCAGAATGTCCTCTTGATCATCCCAGACACAGAACAACAGGCTCAAGTTACAGGAAGTAACTTCAGGCTGAGCATCAGGAAGAACATCGTGACTGCTGGAGCATTATGACAATGAAACTAATGACCCGAGCAGATGGTGGGCTCTCCCACACTAAAGGCCTTCAAGATGCAACCGGACAGCCACCTGAGAGGGACAGTCTAACTTGGAGTCCTGCACTGGGCAGGTGGTGGACCTGATGGCCACCCTGGCCCCTTCCACCTTGACTAATCTATGATTTTATGAAAGCTTTGGTATGTGGGAGAAAAGCATGGAAAAGGAGGAGGTGACAACACAGGCCACTGGAAGTACGTGGACTGCTACCACCTCTGCATCCTGCCACTAGAACAGTAAGAAGATGTCACTGGGTTTGGGACACAAGTAGAACATCCCCAGATTAGCAAACGTGGCAGGCAAGTCTGGTTTTAAGTCTTTGGAAACAGGATTTTGTTCCTGTCCCGTTGTGTGGGGTGGGTGAGTCTTCATTCATGATGCTTGTGAAGGCCAACCAGATAGAAAGATGCATTTGCAGCATCCCGTTACAGGGAATTTATAGTAATCTGCAGGAGTTTTGTCTGGTTGGCAGGCATGTTTAATAAGCTTTCATAAAATGTGCAGTACAGCCAGGCATGCGAGTCTCCCCCAGGCCCCTGCTTGACCTCGTGTGCTCATGTAGCCCAGAGAGCTGCTGACTTCGTGGTGTGGGTGCGGGCGCGGGATCATCAGGATGCTGGAGACCTTGCCCAAGGAGCCGTCGTCGGACACCTGGCTCCTCACCTCCTCCAGGGGCAAGGGCCGGCCCTGCAGTGAAGGGCTGGAGGAGACGTCGTAGGAGCTGGAGCTTTTCCGAGGGCGACTCTCTCTCTCCCGCACAGACCTGTTGGGGGATCCACAGAGTGAAAGGGCCCAGCTGCAAACCTTGCTGCAGAGGCCTGGTGCCTGTCCTCTATTGAACTGTTAACATGCAACTTATCGTACTTATTTATAGCCTGCCTTTTTTTACAAGGCACTCAAAGTGGCTTACATCCTCCTCCTCCTCTCAATCTTATCCCCCAACCACAACCCTGTGAGGTAGGTTGGGCTGAGAGGCTATGACTGGCCCAAAGTGACCCAGTGCGCTCCATGGCTGAGCGGGACAAGAGCCTGGATCCCTTGAGTCCTAACCCGCATTCTCAACCACTACATCACATCGACTAAAACACTGCATGAAACGAAAACAAAATCATTGATTTTTAAAATTCAAAAGCTTCTAATTTCACTGGAATCATTATACATTTTAAGACATGAGAATCCAATGGCCTAGTTCAAGTGAACACATAGCCCATCTGCTCACTCCCTCACAACGAAAGAACAATCCTGAACTTGTGGAATGGCAGTTCATTCTGGCCAGTTAATTAACAATAAGCTGGGAGGTTTGATCCTGGTTTGCTCGAATTAACTTGATCAGAACAACCCACAATCACAGACGTCACCGCCGCAGCCTCTGGACGCCCTTGCCAGGCAGGGAGCAGTGCTCTTGCATGAGAGCTGCCAGCCCCAACCTCAGGCAGTGCCAGTGGGAACTCGCAACACCGTCTCGCGTTTGCTCGCGCAGCAAGGCCAGCGGGTGGGTGGAATGGGGCAGGGACCAGGACCAACAGCAAGCCACCAGGTGTGGGTGAGATGGGGCAGAGGCCAGGAAGGAGACCCGGTGCAGCCCAGGAGACAAAGGGCTGCCCCTGGGAAAAGATGCGCGTGTGGAACTGCAAAGGCCGTTTCAGCTTGGCCCACGTCAACCTGCACGTCACCTCACCTATCTCCCTCACAGCACAAGCTTGTTCACCTGAAGGCGGTACAACGTTGGCCTCTGGACGGTCCAGGCAGACGGAAAACTTGGGCATCGTACGCATCATAATCCACTTGAATAGGGAGAGCGTTCTCTGTTTCTTTAGGGGCTCCCAAAGCTGGAACATAACGCTGCCATGCAATTACAGTGAAGAAAGGCTGCCGCCACCTCTCAGATTCTGATTCAGGGACAGAGACGAGCGGCTGGAATCCCAGCTGAATTGCCAAGGCCACTGGACAGTTTCCACCTCTGAGGAAAAATCTCGAGAGCTGGCTGCTATGCGAGGGGACAGACCCCAGATCATCAGGCTGATCCCATGGCCTCAGGTCAGGGGGGGACTACCTGTCAAGTGCCAGATGTTCCAGCAATTGGCCCACGAGGAGCAGGGCCACATTTAGGTTTGGAATTCAGTTTGGAAGCCACACTGGGAAGCTAGCGATAACTGTGCCTTTTGTTACTGACTTCTGCAATACTTTGTGAATGTGTGTCACAAAGCCAGCCTAGCATGTCCACCTCACCGACGGCTGCCCAGCTGCCTCTTGGATGCCTCCGGTGCAGGACAGCCGGCCCCTGCCGAGGCCATGGGTTCCACTGCTGCACTGCTCTCACACCAGCTTTACTACGACAAGGCCTTCCGGGCCAAACCCCTTTGCTGCTGCGATCTGCTTGGAAGGAGGGGGAGAAGACTGGCCAGGGCAATGGCCGAAGCGCTCCTCAACTGCGGGGTTCGGGCCCTTGGGCACATCAGTTGCTTCCAGTTCTAGAGTGAGCAGACCTCCCTCTAAAGGAAGTTTTTTTAGCTGACTGAGGACAGCACACAGTTAAGCTGTGGAGCTGGCTACCACAGGAGGCAGTGATGGCCACCAATTTGGATAGCTTTAAAGGGGGATTAGACAAATTTATGGAGACGGAGGCGATCAACAGCTACTAGTGCTGACTGCTGCCCCCAGCATTAGAAGTGGTGTGCCGGCATGCATGTGTTGATGGGCAACAGGAGCTATAGCACCCATGCTCAACGTGCGGACTTGTTGCAGGCAGCTCTTTGGCCACTGTTTGGTGGGCGAGATGGAGCCTTCATCTGATCCCAAAAGGCTCTCCTTATGTTCTTAACACTGTGTGGAGAATTAGATGGGTTGTACAGTGTGGGTGACCACCTTCTCCAGCTGCAGAAGGTCCCTGAGAAACTATGGGAATGAATATCTAAGACGAGGTAGACCCCATGATGGGGGGGGGGGGTGTTCAATTAAGAAACCAGAAAAACAATTGATGCTTTGTGCTTGGCAGCTTCTTTAGGAATCAGTTAGACTGCCTTTGAAACCAGGAATCCTGGTCCATACCTAATGACAAACCAAGCATCTGCTAAGGTGAAATGAATTCTGATTTATTCCTCTTTCTGGTCACACAGGAAAAGAAAAGAGCTGGAAGAGCCTGAGGCTTCAGCTGAGCTCCACATTGCAACACTGGCCCAGCACCCCGCCCACGTCTTCGCCTGTGCTGCCTTCCCCCCAAGCCACCTCCTTGATTCTTTGCACAACAGTTGCTTTCTTCCAATATCACAACCATATAAGGTCTTCATTTGCTCCCTCTAATAGACAATACAAATCAGAAAGGATTACTCACAAGAATCCTTGCTACTTTTTGCTTTTTCACTCTGTGGCTGGAATTCAAGTTGCAAAAAGGGGGTGGGGGGGGGAGAGAGAAAGCACCAGAAACACAGGTCAGCTTGACCTCCAGAACAGTCCCTGCATTGCTCTAGAGAGGGAACCCACAGAGACCTTCCAAACAACCCTTTTAGTATGCTGAAGAAGAGGACTGGGTGCTGTTTTCCTCTGTTGCATCATGACTTCTTTTTACAGACTAAAAATTCCATAAATCAAGCAAAGTTAGTGAATAAAAATTGAGCTTGCTGCTCGCATTGGATCAGTGCAGCAGCCCACCAGGGTAGAGGGAGGGGAGGGCCAAAGAAAAGGCCCTTCAGCAGTCCACTTACTTTTCGGGTCGCCAGTTTGATCCGAGGAGTGAAGCTGCTACACTGGAGCTGGCTTTTGGAGGTGTAGAAACTGGAGGAGAGGGGGGCAGAGAGGCAACATTTTAGGAAGGGCTTTTCAGAGCTGATGCGCAACCAGCATGTTCACTCCAGGAAAGAAGAACCAGCTGGTGGCACGGGAAGGGAATAGTCAGATCATAGCAAGGGGCTGCCCAGTTCCATTTTAGACCACCTGTTGTAGGGCTGATCTTAAACCAGTTAGTTTAACTTGAATTCCAGAGCAGCACAGCTCAGCTCAGACCACAAGCCTATCAAGTCCCGCTGTAACTGACAGCAGCAGCACCCCCAGCTTCCAGGCTTCCTTTCCTAGCCCACCCGGAGATGCTGGGGAGCCGGATGGTGACCCCCCGCATGCAGGATAGAGGCTCTGCCATGGAGTATTCCCACAGCATGCTCTTCTCCAAGCTGCAAAGACATCTCACACAACAGCGCTAACCACTGAACAGGCTGGGGCTAGAAATCAGCTGTGTGCCTTCCAGTGGCCCCAGGACCACAGGAGCACCTGTGGAGCACAGGTGCACCAAGAACGGGGCTATAAAGAGCCCCTTTCCAAGCACACTCAAGAGTCTTTCTCCTCTTCCCATTTTTTAGGCTGCAAGAATAAACTTGCAGCCCTTCGCTGCAGTAGAAGGGGCCAGGCAAAAGCAGAGGGCTGCTGTGGAGGGCGAGGGCGCTGTTTCCAACAGGGAGAGAGCTGTGCTGTCCCTGGGCTTGTGCTCGAGCACTGAAGTTGGAGAGGGAAAGGGGCCCGTGTTAGATGGCCCAATGCGGGGCATGCCATGCAAGAGCCACAGCAGAGAGAGTCCTGACCTCGAGCACGTACCTGTGATTTATCCAGTGGGGTATATTGTAGTCATCCCCCAAGCGAGAATCTCCAGGACTGCAGCGATTGTGCAGCTGTGAGATCGAAAATGCGCAAGGTTAAGCAGTACTTCTTTTGCGAGCTTGTACTGCCTTGTGGAAATTCAAGGGTACTGGCCACAGAATTGGCAGTCCAGGGATTGTTGGTTCCTAGTCCCCAAGACTTCATAATTATTATTTTGGAAAAAGTTCAGAAGCAAAGGTGCATCAAGGAAACAAGCAAGTTTTCCGGTGCTTCAGCAGTTATGTGCACATGTGTTCAGTGGAGAAAGACATGCAAATCAGCACCTTACCTTAAAGAGAGGCACAGCATGGAGTGGCTGCTCTCCCAGGCACACCAGGTCTACCCCAATCCCTACGTAGGGAAGCAAATCCGGGGGGAGGGGGGAGGGATTGGAAGAGGGAGGAGATGGGGAGAGAAGTTGTAATGGCCAGCGACAGGTCAGTTGCTGACAGATCTGTTCAAAGTCCTTTGAGTTGAGGGTGCTTCACCCACCGCACCAAGGAATTGCCTGGCACGGCTTATAGCTACTCAGGCAGGACAGAGTGCAGGTAGGAAAGCAAACTGCACTCCGCCACCAGTGGAGGTTCTGCAACTGCACTGGAAGCCGGTGTAAACCTGACATGCAAAAAGATGCTTTTCTGATGTAGAAACAGTTTCTCCTCTGCAGGCCAACAAGCAGGCAAAGCCCTTCACTGTAGACAAGCAGCAGCAGATGGTGCTGGAAAAACTTGAGGAGTTGTTGCTGGGGGGTGGAGAATGTTCAGGCATGCCATTCCTCCCCTGCAGGAAACAGCTCCCTTCCTTGGCCTTGCTGACAACATCAAACATCACACACTTTTCAAAGCAATGGAGACAAAAAAATTTCCAGGGTCCCAGACCCTCCGCCTCCACGCTCGGCATCTGGAGGAGAAGGTCTCCATGGCTAGTAGACCAGCTCTCCTGCCTGGTTTACAGGCCACGTGCCTCTGCCTGCTGGCTGCTGAGCGGGAGGGAGATGTGGCCTGCCACACACCTGCCCAGCAGTGGACTTCCAGAGGCATTCCGTTGCCTTTGCGGGGACATGACGCTGGACTAGGGAGGCCTCCAGTCTGGCTCACGTTTCTCTTCATCCCTGAAAGCAGGCCACCTCTGTGTTTGGAAGGTGCCCTGAAGATGGAGAGGGGAGGCCTTCCCAGGTAGCACCTGTGTGCAAGTGGCTTTGGTGGAGTCATGGGAAGCCATGTGAGCTGCACTGGCAGGGGGCCCCTTCATACAGCAATTCCCACTTCCATGACCTTCAGGGAAAACTCTCAGCAGGGCCAAAGCTGGCACAACCACTTCTGCAAAGCTGCATGTCCACCCTGACTCCAGTGGAGGTGATGTGAGGAAGAGCACAGGAAAGGAAGGCACACCGAGGTACTGCAGGCTGTTCCCAAAACCATCTTACCGTTATCTATCATGCGTTGTTTGGTGAGGATCATGAGCAGCCGATCCACTTCAAAGACACCCACTCCAGGTGTGATGACTACTGACATCTGGCCCGTACGGTCAAAGTTTCGATTAATGTAATGTTTGTCAAACACTAAACAGACAAAGGCCAAAATCAATGACCATGGCTTAGAGGCAGCAGCAACTTCCTTGCTGTCTCAACCACAACGACTGCCCGTCATGACATCCCCCGCCAAGAAAGCCCTTCTCATTGATGCGCACAGGCTTGCCCAGCACTACCGAGCAGCCCTGGCGGGATGTCCCACCTTTCTGAGCCCGCAGACGAGGCCAGTAGTCTCTCCTGATGACTTTCCCCTGTATGTCCTCAACAATTATTTCCTGTTTGCTTCTTATTTTAAATGGTCATCCCACTTTTCTGCATTACGTGTTTGAAGCTGCTAAATGTATAGTTAAAATAAACCTACTCATATCAAAAACAGATCAAAACAAGGACAGCGAATCAGCAGCAAGTAAACCAATCAACTCAGCAGGTCAAAACCCTGCCTGAACAAGAGAAATGGGTCCAGTGACCCCCCCCCCCCGGGAAAGGGCTGCAGGCCCATTGCGGGGGGGGGGGGCTCCTTTTGCTCACATCCCCACCAGGTGGACTCTGTGAGGCAGGGCACAGAGAAACGCCTCTCCTCCAGATCACAAAGGCTGAACAGGCCCACACTGGAGAAGAGAACCTGGTCCCAAGCCCTTCCCAGTGTGAGCTGCGCCTGCCATCGTCAGCACCCTGAAAATGTCCAGAAGCAAACTGGTACCAGTTGGACTGTCACAACAAGGCCATCTCAGGCTCACAGCAACCAGATATGATCAACTGTGTGGCTGCAGCAGGCCGGAGCAGCTGGCCTCACTCCAAAAGCACCCCATGCGGAGCGTGTGCTGTGCGCAGGCAAGGCGCTCAGGGCCTGTTCTCCTGGGGAGGGAGGTTCTGAGGAGGGCCGGGAGGTGGCTCACCAGGAGGCCCATCCTCAGGAAGAGCCTTGCAGTCTCAAGGCTGGGCAAGAGTTGCCAAGGGGGCTGGAGCCATCACCGCGACTCTCCTGGGGGGGAGCCGAAGAGCTGCCGCCACCCGGGCGGATGTAGGAAGGGAAGTAGCCTCAGAGCAGCCGGAGCCAAAGCAAGGTGCTGTTGCGGCCCCACCCACAGGGCAGGCTGCTGAAACAGCTGATGCGGAACCCGCACCCACTCGCCTGCGCCAAAGTTGGCGCAAAGCCCACTCGGGGAGAGGCGACAGGGGGAGAGGCGCCGGCGGGCACACTTCCGCAGTGCTCCCCTTCCTGGCCTGACACAAGGAGGGGCTCACAGGGGAAACTTTGGCTGATGGACAGCAGACAGGATGCAGCTGGTGTGCTTGGTGAATACTCAGGAGCTTGTACAACAAGAAACAGAATTCAATGGAGAAAGTTGGTTTGCCCGTTGCCACCAGAGGAAAACAAGCGGCTCATGTCCGCGTGGTGCAGCCATTCCAGCACCTCCAAAGGCAGGACAGGTTCAATGGACCGGCTGACTCCAGTTCTGGTACGAGAAAAGCGAGTTTTCCGAGGCCTCTTAAAACCCACCAGCCTTCTCACATGCGCTCACAAACCACCTGGCCTTCAGCCACTTTGACCTTCAGGACTCAATGAAGGAGAGACGCTGGATGCTGAGTGCCAGAACCACCCACACTCACCGTTGAAGGAGAGGTTTATGGCCTCCAAATAATTCCCTTGAGCGGAGGTAGAATTGCACCCAGGAGGAAATCCCTCTAGATAGTAATGTAAGAGAGAAAGATCATATTTTAGCTACAGTGTTAGAAGACACTCTTCACTGCTGCTGCAGCTACCCTGTTTCCCTGAAAATAAGCCCTAGCATGATTTTTCAGAATGCTTGTAATATAAGCCCTACCCCAAAAATATGCCCCAGTTAAGATCTTCAGCCAGACGGATGCATTTAGTACATCCGTTGCGATACAATTCGGGGTTTGGAGAGCTAAGACAATGTTCCAGAAGAAGATGGCACGGCTGTATTTGAATACATGCAGATTGTTGCGCATGAAAAAATAAGGCATCACCTGAGCTCAGATGCAGCCAACAGCAGCACCGTTTCTGCTGAGCCGCCCTGCTGCCCCTGCACTGCAGCTGCCTCTCAACCCCACCCAACCCAGGCGGCGACCAGACTTGCTCACGGTGCAAATCCCGCCACTGACAGAGGGGCCACTGTGTCCCCTGCACACGTGCCGCCCTGCCGCCACCCTTCTGCACATGCTGTGGGAGCGTCTGGCGGCATGCCTGCAACAGCCCCGTCACAAGGGCCGTTGCACGGGCAGGTGCCGTGACACAGGCCAGTGGCTGCTTCATAAGCCGCTCAGGTGACGGAGCTCCGCAGTCCTGGATCTGAAGTACAACACTTTCCAGAACTGCCGTGACACCCAGCACAGCGCCGCGGGCAGAGTGCTGGGCGAGGACTGGTTTTAGTCCTCACTTGGCCATGAAGCTCCCTGGGTGGCTTTGGCCGCTCACGCACTCTCAGCCTAAGCTGCCGCAACAGGGAAAGCAGCTCTAATAGTCCCCGTTAACAGTCTTCCAAAAAGGGTACAGAGAAAGCTAGAGTATAAAGAACATGTTCTCTGATGTCTTTACACTAATGCCCAGCGTGTGGGAAACGAAGAGCATGACCTTGACCTCTCAGTACAGAAGGGCAAATGTGACCTGACAAGTGTAACAGGACCTTGGTGGGACGACTCCCATGACAGGAATTCAACAGCTGTAGGCTATAACCTGTTTGAGAAGAACAGAAGGGACAGAAAGGGAGGTGGAGCCACACTACATGTTAAAGATATGTATTTCTGTGCAGAAATACAGCTTAGTGTTCCCATCGAGAGCACCTGGATTAATATAAATGGAGCAAGGAATAAAATGAACACAGTGGTTG
>NW_025336010.1:1002720-1099719 GCF_004798865.1 Varanus komodoensis
GGGTTGGTTTCAAAGTAGTAACCTCATATCTTCATTAAGCTAAATCTGGGTGAGTTACTAATACATAACCTCTCACTGTGATAAAACTGATATCTATTCTGAAAATTATTTCCGTATTATTGCAGTATCATGGTCAGACTGGATTTCACAGACGGACTGTAGGCTATTATCCTTGGCAGTCAATGAGAGCAGGTTTACAAAGGTGCTTTGTTTATAAAGCAGATTTATATGATGCTTTAGGCCGCTAACAATTCTTCACGGCAGTTTGCACCTTTAAGCATATAACCTGAGTAGAATGAGGTCTGAAGACAAAGCCCTTCTCTTAAAAATCACCTGCATTCTCTGTCTCAAGCTGCCCATTACTGAACCGGGTCCTTAGGATGCGAGGGTTGCCGCTTCCAGCAGCTCCGCCCATCAAGCATGCTGACTGGGGATGTGGCAGGTGAGCCAAACACTTCTGGAGAGCCCCAGGCTGGGAGGGGCATTAAGTGCAACTTCAGTCCCACAAGCTACCAGGCCTGGTGCCTGGCGGGCAGACCGGTGCTTGAACGGTTTGGGTCCCTCTGCTTTTCCATCCCGGTGCCTGGACAAGCCCTTGTGCCCCTTTGCTGGAGCTTGTGCCACTCGCACGGGGGCAACGTGGCCTGTTGTTTCAAGGGACTCCCAGGGGGAAGAACCAGCTTGGCAGCCAAAACCTGCATGCGAGACTTTTCTACGGAAGCATTTTTATTCACGCGTGCTGGCTTAGAGGAGCAGCGCTATGTGCAGCCGTCGCGTGTTCCGTCTGTCAGGCTCCACAGGCACACTGCGTGAAATCCTAGGAGACCACGAAGCGCTCCCAGGCCCTGCCTGCGCGCCACGGGGCCGAAATGAGAAAGAGGGCCAAGCCAACTCCACCGGAAGGCCCTGACGGCCCTGCTGCAGGTGCCCCGGATCCAGTCTTGGGGCCTTGGTCCCCAGTTCGGGCACCCAGAGTGCAGCCTCCACCCCCCATCGAGCCAACCATCCAGGGCGCGAGGCAAAGGGCAGGGGCAGGTAGGAAGAGGAGCATTTGTTGCAGGTACTTACTGGGGGACGTTGCATCATAGAACGTTCTGGAAAAGAGGATTACAGTCACTTCATGGCTGCAGTTCTTCTCCTGCCCAACAGAAAAGGACGCTGGTAAAGATGCCGCCAGATTGCAGCCCATGAGCTGCAGCACCAGAGAATGCCCTCCCGCAGGACACCCCTGGCAAGCCACGCTCCCTCAGGCACGGCTTTCACCAAGCTGTCTGGCTCCGGTTCTCAAAGGGGAGGACAGAGCAGTGGGCATGTGCTCCCCTTCAGAGGAATCGAACACCTCCCGGGCCCTTCCTCATGGGAACGCTGCCAGCGCAAGGCCAGGATGGCTCTGGCCATCACAAGCGCCTTCTTCCCTGGAAGGCCAGGGGAAAGCCCGCCTTGTGGCGTCTGCCTCTAGTCTTACGGAGATGAAACAGAGGATGCATCAAGAGGGAGCCGGGCAGAATGGAAAACACTGCAGCCACCAAGTGCTGCCACCTGGCTTTTAATCCCACTCCACGCAGAATCCCACCTCTTCCAAGAAGGGATGAGGCTTCTCTTTACTGTGCCTTTACTGTGGCGCCATATATATCTGAAAACTACACGTCATTAGCACCCTCCATTCATACTCTCTTGAGACTGCTGGAACTCCCTGTTCTAAAACGGAAAACCTTTTCAAAGAGCAGACAGACTACTTATGCTTTAGCACAATCTCCCTCCAAGGATCCTGAAGCATTAAAGGAGGTTCACAGGTCTCCTGTTCTTCTCTGTTCTTTGGATCCAGCCCTCCCATAACCAGACAGCAGGTGGTACTAGGAAATCTTGGCTACATTTTATTTGCCCTCTGGCAGATTCAACTCTTTGTAAGCACTCACTGCAACCATGGCTGAGAAACCCTGCTTTACCAGAAATGCTGCGAATACTAGTCACAAGTAGGCACTCGTATGAGCAAGAGTCACAGTGCACTTGGTCAAGAGACAAGACCCTCCTTTCTGCACAGTTACCTTCCACTTGGTGAAAAGATCAGCAAGGAAGCCATTGACAGCCTTCTCAAAGTAAAGGTCCCCTGCAAAGGGAATAACAGCAAACCCTCAGAAGCTGCTTGGCAGTGAAACAGACTGCCCCAGGAAGGGACGGGGCCGCCTCCACTAGAAGTATTCGGATAGCGACTGGAAAGCCCTCCGTCAGGGATACAGCAACTGCATGGACTACAAGGCCTTCAAGCACCCTTCCAACTCTATGATTCTCTGAAGAAATGGGCGGGGGGGATTTATATTGCAAGCAACGATCCTACTTTGTCAACTTCCTGGGGAGAGGCCCAAACTGCGTGGCAGAGCACATGTTCTCTCCAACTTAGAAGGAACTGGGCAGAAAAGTGGGGAAAGAGCTCCCCGCGGACTGTTGTGGACAAGATGCACCAAGGGCTGCCCTGGCACAGGGCTCTGTCATACGTTCATCACTTGCAATCTTCAGCGGACTACAATACAAGTTCAAGTGCAAGTGCAATGAACTGAGAAGCAATTAGGTGAGGAAGTTGTCAGCAGGTGAGAGAAGGGGCTGTGATGCCCTGGAGATAGGGTGCAACAGAACGGGCAGCCGAGAGCAGCCACTTCCAGGCAAGCACCCCCTGGCGCCTTGGCCTGGGCTGCTAGAGCTCCCAGCCCAGGCTGCCACTGGCTTCCTGCTACTGGGTCAGTGCTCAGCTCGTCCACATTTTATCGTGACTTTATAGTTTCCACTGAGATTCTAAGCCACCTTGGGACATTGGAAGCTTTAGAGCCAAAAGGAAAGGTATAAATGGTCTAAATCAGTAAAGAGCTGCTCAGTGAACAACACTTGCTTCAGACTCAGAAGGCTCCAGGTAGGCCTGGAAAACCTGGGGATATTTATTTTATTTAGCACTTTTGTAGACCATCTCATGGACACGTGGGTCCTCAAACTACAGCCCGTGGGCCGCACCTGGCCCACCATGCCCATTTATCCGGCCCGCCTGAGGTTTTGGACTTGCCGCCCGCCGCCGCCAACATGCCTTCCCCATCCCCCCCCACAAACCCTGTCATTATCCTGTACTGTGCTAAACGTTAGGCCAGCCTGAGTTCACATAACTGTAGGAAAGCTAGCATAGATTATGTCAGTTACCTCCTACTCCTCTTCCTCATTTAGCTTGTACCAATCACAATCCATGGAAGCTATTGCTTGAGAAAGCTAACAAAAAGGAAGCTGCCCACCCACCACGCAGGGGGAGAAGAGTGCTCGCGTCGCGCTGGACCCCGCGCGTGGAAAAGGGAGTGGGGCAGCCCTCTAGGCAAGCCTTTATTAATTCATTCATACCGTAGATGTCAAAATCCCACATTTCACAGCTCATCTGAATGAAGATATAAACCATGGCAGACGTTGAGCGGAACACCACCTGCAAGAGACGTGGGTGAATGAGGCGGCGGCCAAGAGCGGGACGGTCCATGCTGGCCTCCATGGCTCCTGCTTGCCTGGAGGGGCCCTCTGACTCGCCCCCTGGGCCAGCCACGGCTGCCGCGGCCTCCCTCCTGTGCCTATTTGCCCCAGGCAGGGTCTGCCAGGACTCCAAGTCGCAGCAGGGCTTGCACTGGTGACCAACGGGGGGGGGGGCTGAGGAGCGATTCCAGCCAGGGGCCGGCCCGGGCTCTCATCGCAGAAAGGGACCACTGTGGCAGCCACCACAGCAGCCAGGACAGCCTCTGTGCATCAAGAGGCCAGAAAGGGCCTGGCAACACACTACACGCCCCAGAAGCTCCTGCCTAGGCGCAGGCACTGAGCTGGACAGCCAGGAGACTCCCCGGGCACATCCCAGCCGATTTGCTATGTGCGGCCTAGCGTGAGGGCTGTGGGAGGCCACGGCAAGCGTGACATGCGTGTGGTACACGCCAGAAGGGAAGCAGCAAGGCGGAGGAGGCAGCCCACCCAAGGACGCCTCCTCCTGAAGGTTGGTCCGTTCGCTGCTGCGGCTCCTCCCATGCCAGGCACCGTCATGGCGTGCACTGTGGGGTTCACACAGGGTGAGGGCCAGGCCTGATGAGTCTGTCCAGGAGCCGGTTGCGCATCTGGGCACGGTGCCCCTGCTCACAGAGGTCCCGTGGCAGGTGTGGCACAAAGGCCACAAGCAAAGCTTCTGTGAAGGCAGGAAGCTTTAGAGCAACAGGAGCCACCGACTGCTCTAGCTGTCCACCAGCAGCGATCCAGAGGCCCAGAAACAAAACTGAGAGAAGGAAATCTTCACTAAAGAAGAACCTTACCCGGGTGTCCTCGCTGATGTAGCCACATGTGACCTTCTCACTTTTAACCCACAGTTCGCCAGCCTGAGCCCTAGAAGCAAACCAAGGAACATGATGGGACAGGCAGAAGGGTGGACATTTTATTATTTATTTAGTAGGCTTATATGCCGCCCCATTTGCCTAAGCCTCGGGGCAGCTTACAAATAAATAAATATCACTGGTACAATAAAATATAGTTGGAGACATCCTGGCCAAAGTTGTTAAAATCAATAAATAAAATCAACAATTAAAATGATGTTTAAATAAAAAGGTCTTGGCCTGGTGCCAAAAAGCAAATAACGATGGCGCCAGGTGGACCTCTCTGGGGAGCACATTCCATAGATTGGGCGCCACCGCAGAGAAAGCCCTCCTCCGGGTACTCACCCTCCTAATGTCCTTCATGGAGGGCTCCCGGAGAAGGGACTCTGCCGCCGATCTCAAGGGGCGGGAGGGCACATATGGACGTAAGCGCTCCTTTAGGTAACCAGGTCTCAAGCCGTTAAGGGCTTTATAGGTGATAACCAACACCTTGAATTGGGCCCGGACTTCAATGGGGAGCCAGTGAAGCTGACGGACGACTGGAGTTATGTGAGCGCAACGCCCAGTCCCCGTCAGCAACCTGGCAGCTCTGTTTTGCACCAAGTGAAGTATCCGGACCATCTTCAAGGGCAGCCCCACGTAGAGCGCGTTACAGAAGTCTAGTCAGGAAGTTACCAATGCGTGTGTCACAGTCGCCAGGCAGTCGTTCTCCAGGTAGGGACGCAGCTGGTGAATCAGCTGAAGCTGAAAGAAAGCGCTCCTCGCCACCGCTGTTACTCGAGCTTCCAGCGAAAGCTCTAAATCCAAGCTGCAGACCTTGTCCTTAAGAGGGAGTGTAACCCCATTCAGGACAAGGTCAAGGTCCCCTTCCCTGAAGCCCGATCCGCCAACCAACAGGACCTCTGTCTTGTCTGGATTGAGCTTCAGTTTATTGGCCCTCATCCAGCCCATTACCTCGGCCAGGCACCGGTTCCGTACAGCCACTGCCTCACCTGGATTGGTGGAAAACGAGAGGTAGAGCTGGGTATCATCAGTGTACTGATGATTCCGCAGCCCACACCTCCTGATGACCTCTCCCAGCGGTTTCATGTAGATGTTGAATAGCAAGGGGGACAAAATGGACCCCTGCGGAACTCCATGGCATAGCTGCCATGGCGCAGAGCCATAGTCCCCCAGCACCACCTTCTGGAATCGGCCATTGAGATAGGAGCGGAACCACTGCAAGGCAGTGCCTCCAACCCCCAGTCCCGCTAGCCTATCCAGAAGGATACCATGGTTGATGGTATCGAAAGCCGCTGAGAGGTCCAGGAGAACCAACAGGGACGCACTCCCCCTGTCTCCCTGCACAGGTCATCATACAGGGCGACCAAGGCAGATTCAGTACCGTAACAAGGTCTGAAACCAGACTAAAATGGGTCCAGATAATCAGTTTCATCCAAGTGTGCTTGGGGTTGTCCCGCCACCACCCGCTCCAACACCTTGCCCAAGAACGGGATGTTGGCCACCAGTCTATAATTGGTGGCCATCTCTGGATCCAGGGATGCCTTCTTTAGGACTGGTCGGACTACTGCCTCCTTTAAAGGGGCAGGTACCCAGCCATCTCTCAGAGAGGCGTTGACAACCTCCAGGATTCAGGTCCCTATCCTGTGCTTGGCGTTGTTAAGTAGCCAAGATGGGCAAGGGTCCAAAAGGTAGGTGGTGGGACGTACTTGTCCAAGCACCTTGTCCACATCATCAGGCTGCAACAACTGAACCTCATCCATCAATTTTGGACCAGACGGCAACATTGGTTCCTCCCCTGAAGGCTCTGAGTCACTAGTGGAGTCCAGCTCATGACGAATCTGAGCAATTTTCTCCTTAAAATGCTTGGCAAAGTCGTCACAGTGGGCCGTTGAGGGCTGTACAGGGTCTTTCTTGGGGCCAGGATGAACCAGCCCTTGTACCACCCGAAAAAGCTCCGCCGGACGCCGGAGGAGGCAATGGAAGTGGAGAAGAATTTCTTTTTCGTCGCCCTCACCACCACAGCATAGGCCCAACAATGTGCTCTCAAGTGTGTTCGGTCAGATTCATCCCGTGATTTCCTCTACCTACGCTCTAGACGTCTCCCAACCCGCTTCATCGCCCGCAATTCAGGTGTATACCAAGGGAAAGAGTGGGCTCTGCCCGGTGGGAGAGGACGCTTAGGAGCGATCGTGTCCACAGCCCTGGTCATTTCCCCATTGCATAGTTTGACCAGAGCATCTACAGAAGCCTCAGTCTTGTCAGCCGGAAATTTGCCCAGGGCCTTCAGGAATCCGTCTGGAACCATCCGGCTCCAGGGCGGAGCAACACAATCGGGTCTGCACCCTTACAGAGGGAAAGGCCGCTCTTGAGCTCAAACCTCACGAGGAAGCAGAAGGGCTCCTGGCCAGAGGGTGAGGCAGCAGCAGCAGCAGGTCTGACTCCTGCCCAGTGAAGGAAGGGAGAATTCCCAGCAGGCTAATACCAGTTTTTTCTGCCCATGAATATTTAATTGATCAGACACAAACAAAATTCAGCAAGCTACGCATTAGCCATATGCCTGAATATTCAACCGTGTAATTCAGTTTGCCAGTTATCAGGCCAGGCCCTCCCATGAAACAGGATGAGGCCTCAAGGGGCAGACAAACACCGCCACCAACCGATCCCGCTCACCCTCATGCACCCTGGGAGGCCAAACAGCACGGCTGCCCACACTGGGGGATCGGTGTGGGTGGGGGCAGTGGCTGACCGCCTCAGGGCACCACAAGCTGCAGCCTGCCCGTCGCCTTGCTCTGAGGAAGAAGCAGGGAGGACAGCACTCCAGAGAGCTGCTCGGATGAGTTCCAGTGCTTGGCAAATGCCCCAGCAGGAAAGCAGCCCTGCAGCTCTCCGGAGCGCATGCCGGGCACAGATGATGCTTCACTCCGAGGGGTCCTCCTGGCCCACAAGGCCTCATGCTGAAGGCGGACTCCTCGGAGAAGGGCACTCAAGGGCAAGAGCAGCTGCACAGCCGCTGCAGCAACACCACGCAAACAACAGGAGCAGCGAGAGGCAACAGGGGATCTCTCCCACCACAGGCAACGGGCCAACCCACACGCTAATTCTCAGACGCCCCACACTGGGACCCTTCTGAGCGATTCATGGAAACGTATGACTATGTGGCACTTGGCAAGAGTTTCCCTTTATCTAGGCCATGGGTCCTCAAACTAAGGTCCGCAGGCTGGATCCGGCCCGCCATGCCCTTTTAACCGGCCCACCCCTCAGGTTTTGCACTCGCTGGGTTGTTCTGGACTCACTTGGAGAAAATGATCTCCTCGTGAGCAAGCTGGCACCTCACCCCACGTGCCCCCCATCCCCGCTTTACCTTGCCTCGCGCGCACAGGTATGCACCCCGCCAGCCCGCACCCCCTGCCAGCACCACCTTGGTGGCCCGCGCCCACCACTGACACCTGTCAACTGCCCCCCTGTTCAAAAAGTTTGAAGACCCCGATCTAGGCCTTTAGGGGTCTCCTCTCTGTGGCTCCACCTTCTCTTGCTCTCTCAGTCCTGTCCTTGCCGCAGGGAAAGGGACCGCAATGTGCCACTAGCAGGGCCGCCACCACAATAAAATGGAGATTTGCTCTGCAGACCCATTAGAACTGCCATTTTCCGAGCCCCTGCCTGGAACTCAGGGAGGCAGCCTGCCAACGGCAGCCTCTCACCTGCAAGCTGCCCATGCCGAGAACCGGAGGACAGGAGAGCCCAGCCGCAGAGGCCAGCGCCAGGGCTGCCACCCTCAGCACAGGCTGGCAGCGCAATCCACTCAGCAGACCTGGCTTTACTCCCGACTTCGGGCCGCATGGAGGGGAGCAGAGCAGCCCTTGCAATCTTCACTCTGGCCTGGCTACCAAGGCCAGCGAAAATGTGATTGGCCCTGCTCAGACTGCTCTAAGCCAATCATAATGCGTCATGCAGCCAGACATTGGCTCTAGGGGCGTCTTGTATGGCAGGTGGAAAAGTATCTGGGGAAGGGAGCTGGATACTCACCGGATACCTGCAAATTCTACTTTTTGTGTGATATAAGCACATGTGCCAACCTATTTGGTTTGTAAAGAAAGGGAACATTGTAATTAGTACTCAACATAGTTAGAATTCACAAGAGATTTAACAGTGCTTCACACCCCCTACCCTGAACAATTCAGGGAATAAGCACATTTCTAGTGCTCATGGTTGAAATTAGAGAAATAAAAGCATAGAAACAGTGCAAGTCAGAAGGATCCTCCCAGGCCATCTAGTCTGACCCCGGGTCCAGCTGGCTCTGCTCATGAAAAGAGCAAAGACCACCTCTGCAGAAGGTCCAGAAACCAGGGCTGCTGGCATGGCTCAGCCGGTTGCATGGGCAGCGCTTGCTCACTCGCTTGCCCACCTGCCCCAGCAGCCCCCACCTGCGCAAGGCCCCATTCCAGCCTAGTCCCCTGCCAGTATCTCCGGCACCCCAAGCCCAAAGCCCTACGCAAACCAACCGCGCAGCCGTGGGTCCAGGCGTGCCTTCCCCTTCCAAGGCCAGATTCCATCCCTGGCTGACTGGCCCAGGCCCAGGCCCAAGCGCACAGCCGCATGCCGAGCCCTCAGGACAACCCTGTGGCCCACCCAACGCCGGGACAGACGAGGACTGTCAGAAGCTGCTTCCTCACCAAGCTCTTCTTCAGCCGCCACATGTCCCCTCGCCCGATGTACTGGTCCTTGAATGTCAGCTCCACTAAATCAAGGGTAACCTCCTGAAAGTCAGCGGGGCAGGATGGGGAGATGAAGGCAGAGGCATCTGCCGCTGGGGCCCGAGCAGTGGCCTCCCAGTGAGCAGGTGCCCCCATCCCTACAGCGCATGGCAAGCTAGGGAGGGCGCCTGCTTTCCTGGCAGGCCGCCCTAGGAGAAGGCAGCGTAGGGCAACTGCTGCCTGACTCTCCGCTGCCTCTGCTTCGGCAGCAGACCCCACACTGGAGGCCTCCGGCCAAGATGCATTCACCCGCCCTCACGCACCCTTCGACCAGGCAGGCGGGGTGACATCCCTCACGTGTGGAGCACCGAGCCAAAGGGGAAAGCCTCCTACCAGAGCCCTGCCGTGCCAGAAATACCTTTGGGTCAACAACGTTCACGTGGACGTCCTGGTAGGGTCGCAGTCGGAACACCTGGGCCACTGTCTGATCGACGCTTATGGTTTCTGTGAAAGGAAAGAAACGCCGGGTACAAGGCAGGAGACCTTTCCAGCGGAGCAACCCTGGCACAGACATCACAGTGGATCGCCAGAGAGGATGTCCAGCCTGTCCCTGCTGGCCACAGGGAGCCAACACGACTGACAACTGATGGCAGTTATTAAGAAGTATCCAAACCCACACACAGCATTAAACGCACAAGCGCTGATCAGGCAGAAGCTTACTCAGACCCGCACCGCAACCCTGAAAGTGCCAAGCAAGCATGCAAGCGGCTCTGCTCCTTCTGCGCGGGAACGGCAAAGGGGGAGCAACGCACTCTCCTGCACCAGTCCAGCGCGCACGCAGCACCTGGCCTCACAGGAGGCCTGTGAGGAGGGAAGTGGTGTGCCACGGGAGCCAATCGCACGTCAGAGGGATTCCCCCGCTGCCTCCAGTGAGGAGGCTGTGGAGGCTTTGGAAGGAAGCCGGGCCTGTCTGGATGGTTCATTATCCCCAGGGTAAGCTGACAGCAGGGAAAGGCCTGGCATTGCATCTACCTGGGGAGTTCAGTTTTGCCTCTCCAAACAAGCCAGGAAGCATAAGCCAAGACCAAGTCCTGGCTTCAGGTTCCCACTTACCCTTCTGTAAATCTTCCTTCAGTGACTTCACTTGCAGAAGCAGAGGACTGAAACAGAAGAGGCAAAACTATTGTGTGACCTGGGCTTCTGCTGTGCACTTGGAGGAACTTAAGTATTTCGATCCAGGTGGTGATCAGAAACTTTGAACACCTGCACCCAGCCCACCCAACAGAAGTGTCAAAGCAGATCCTAAACTAGCTTGATTTGCACAACACAGGGGCACACCATAGGTGATAAACCACAGTGGGGGGTTGTTGCATTGTGCAAACCTGGACAGTTTCTCACAAGGTGGCTTGTTCATAGAAACACCGAAACAGAGCGAGTCAGAAGGGGCCTCCCAGACCATCTAGGGTGACACAGGGCTCCAGCTGGCTCCACTCATGACATGTCTACCATGAGCATGTCCAGCCTATCCTTGAACACCCCCACCGATGGGGCCTCAGCCACCTCCCGTGGAAGCCCATTCCAGACCCTCGGGGTCCTAACTGTCAAGAAGGACTTCCTGGCATCCAAATTGAACCTTTGTTCCCTGAGCTTTGCTCCACTGGGATGCATGCTGCTCTCCCCACCTCCTCTGACATCCCCTCACATACCTGTATGTCGCCAACAGATCCCCTCTGAGTCTCCTCTTCTCCAGGCTGAAGAGACCCAGTTCCCTCAGTCTTGCCTCATGCGGCTTCCCCTGCAAACCGGCCACCAACCTTGTGGCCCTACGCTGCACTGACTCCAACCTGGCTATATCCTTTCTGTAATGAGGGGCCCAAAACTGAGCACAATACTCCAGTTACGGGCGCACCAGAGTCGTATAGAGTGGTAGTAATACCTCTCTCGATCTAGAAGCCACACTTCTGGCTATGCAACCAAGGGTGGCATTCGCCCTCTTGACCACCGCATCACACTGCTGGCTCATGTTTAGCCTGCAGTCAACCAGCACCCCGAGGTCTCTTTCACAAGTGCTGCTCTCCAGCCACTTGTTCCCTAACCTGTTCTTGGGCAGCAAATTACCATAACCTATGGCTTGTTCTTGGGTTGTTTTATCCATGGTGAATTGTCATGCCAATTTACAAATGGTCTACTGACACCACACCATGGATTGCCCTCACAACCCACCATAGCTTATTGCCAGAGCAAGTTAGCATGATGAGTGAATCCACCAGTCTCTGGTTAACCAGCCCAGTCTGGATGCGGTCAAGTAGACCTCGCTCTCTGTCCCACCTGCCAAAGCAAACATACCACCCTACCAAGTGGTGCTGGAACTTCCTGTTCCAATGCCAGACTAAGCATGACAAGAACAGCCAAGATATGGGACCAAATAAACAGGATACAACCCTCCTTTGCAAACCCTGCTTTATGATTTTGTACATCTAGAGGGCTTGATCAAAAACACAGAGTGACAATTATTTAGGGGTGCTTATAAAAATGGCCTGCTGCCGTGCACCCTGCCCTCAAGTTGCTTTGTAGAGCAATTTTAGTCCAAACACCATGAGAGTCACCTGTACTCATCATTGGGGTGTGCAATTTCCACAATATCTCCCAGCTTGATCTGCAGAAACACTTTGGGATTCACCACCAGTTCGTCATCTGAAAGGACACAAATGAAGAGTAGCTACAGATCTGCAGGGAAACCATCACAGGGGCTGTTCTGCAGTTTAGGGCACCTCCAGATTGCCAGGAATTTGTTTTGATAAAAGGACAGTCTCCAGCTGGTGTCTCAGACATGATGCTGACGGTTGACGCTCAGCAGTCAGAAGAGGCCTGGAAGCGTTTGCCAAGGGAAGGAAGGACACAGCCACGATCAAGGGACCTTTGAAATGCAGCACAGCAGAGCAGCCGAGGGTGTCAGCAGGGAGCCCAGCTGCAAATCCTGCCTCAGCAGCCCGGTGACTGGGCAGGCCGCCCTGTCTCAGCCTCATTCCACACCCTCCCGCCATGCAGGGGTAGCAAGACTGGCACACTGGAAAGACAGCCAACACTGTAATCTTAAGCACGCCTCCTAGACGGGAGACCCCAGTGAACACAGTGAGAGTTCCTTCAAGGGAACGCACGCAGCAGGCAGCACGGCCCTGATCACATCAGCGGTGATTTACCAACACCCGGGTGTCACGAGCATCCTGCCAGGGCTGGAATCTGGCAAGACTGACTCGTGGCACGGAAAGACAGCACTGAGGGAGGGTGTCCTTCCCTCACCACAGGGATGCTCAGACGGAGGCTGCCCCCACTGGCCACCTCCAGCAAGGCTACTGACCGCTGCTTCCAAAGCCCTTCTTGTGTATGACAAGCTTGTAGACCTTGTTGGTTCTCATCTTGAAGGCTGGACCCTTGTTCTTCTCAGTCACTAGCAATCCGATATCTCATCAACATTTTGCTCCTCTGCAGAACACAAGTAAACAAAACAATTAAAGATATTCACCTCTCATTCTGCATTACCAAGTAAACCAGCTGGGCTGCGTGTGAGCTGCATGTGCCAACTGCTCCACACGGAACATGGCGCTAGGCTTTACCTCCTGGATTTACTGTATGTACGTACAGCCCGCCTGTTTTTCTGTAGGGAAGCCGAAGTGGCTCTCATGATGCTTCTGTCCTAGTCTCATCCTGACCGGTTAGGTAAGCCTGACTGTGGGTGAGTGACTGGCCACAGCCACCCAGTCCATTTCATGGCCAAATGGGGCTGGGGGCCTGGCTCTTGAGTTGCAAGCCCAGCACTCCAGCTGCTGTGCCACACCACCTTGCTGACCCATTCCATGCACTGACCCTGTCCCACAGTTCTTATGTGCCTCTCCTCCACAGAGGAGGAGGAGTGCTGCCTGGTGCAGCTTGCTGTGCTGTGAGGAGAAGCGGTACCTGTGGGAGCCCTTTCAGCCAGGGAGCTTCAGCTATGGGGCAGCAAAGAAACGAAATAAACAATAACATGGGACATTACAAAGGCGCCAGGCCCTGATGGGTTACACCCGAGAGTACTAGAGAGTTGGCAGGGGTTCTCTCATGCCCGCTGTTCTCTATTTTTGAGGCCTTGTGGAGAACAGGTGAAGTTCCAGAGGACTGGAGGGTGGCATCAGTGGTCCCAATTTTCAAAAAGGGTAGTAGAAGGGACATGGGGAATTATAGACCGGTTAGCCTTACGTCCATTGTAGGGAAAACAATGGAAAGGCTCATAATAGAGATCTAGTGATGCTAGATAGGGAAGGGAGGCTGGCAGTCACACAACACGGCTTCCGCAAAAACAGGTCCTGCCAGACAAACCTTGTGGAATTCTATGACAAGGTTTCGAGATGGCTAGATGGAGGGGATGCAGTGGATGTAGTATGCCTGGATTTCAGCAAGGCCTTTGACAAATTGCCCCATGATATCCTGGTGGAGAAACTGAGGAGTTTTGGGATACACCAAAGCACTGTCCGGTGGATTAGGGCATGACTGACTGACCGAAAGCAGAGGGTAACCATTAGTGGGGAATCATCTGGATGGCGGCCAGTGACAAGTGGGGTCCCCTAGGGCTCTGCCCTGGGGCCGATCCCATTTAATCTTTTCATCAAGGACATGGAAGAAGGGGTGAACAGTCTGCTGATCAAATTCGCAGATGATACTAAAACTGGAGCAGTGGCCTCAACAGAGGAGCAGGTACTCCAGATCCAAAAGGATCTGGACAGACTATGGAAGTGGGCAGGAGACAACAGGATGGCGTTCAATGTGGATAAGTGCAAGGTCTTGCACTTGGGGCATAGGAATAGGTGTCATAAGTGCAGGTTAGGGGACAAGTGGCTGGAGAGCAGCACTTGTAAAAGGGACCTCGGGGTGCTGGTCGACTGCAGGCTGAACATGAGTCAGCCGTGTGATGCGGTGGTCAAGAGGGCGAATGCCACCCTTGGTTGCATAGCCAGAAGCGTGGCTTCTAGATCAAGAGAGGAATTACTGCCACTCTATACAACTCTGGTGCGCCCACAACTGGAGTATTGTGTTCAGTTTTGGGCCCCTCATTACAGAAAGGATATAGCCAGGTTAGAGTCAGTGCAGCACAGGGCCAGAAGGTTGGTGATCAGTTCGCAGGGGATGGGGTATGAGGCGAGACTGAGGGAACTGGGTCTCTTCAGCCTGGAGGAGACTCAGAGGGGATATGTTGGCCACATACAGGTGTGTGAGGGGGTGTCACACGGAGAGGGTAGAGACCTGTTCTCCCCTGCAGAGGAAGGCAGGACGCGCTCCAATGGAGCCAAGCTCAGGGAGCCAAGGTTCCGTTTGGGTGCCAGGAAGCGCTTCCTGACAGTCAGGACCCCGCGGGTGTGGAATGGGCTTCCACGGGAGGTGGTTGAGGCCCCATCGGTGAGGCCGCACCAGGGACAGGCTGGACGTCCACATGGAGGGCATGTCGTGAGCGGAGCCGGCTGGAGCCGGGGGTCAGACTAGATGGCCCGGGAGGCCCCTTCTGACTCGCTCTGTTTCTGTCTTTCTAAAACCAAACAGCTTTCAGTCCTGAGGACAGGAAACCCCCCTGGGCACGCAAACGTGCAGGAAGCAGGGGCAGGTGGCAGCACTGCACTGTGCTGCCTTGCAGAGCCCGGTCCAGCCTTTGGGGCTGCTCCTGGACCCAGCCGGGCACCCAGTCAGCCGCAGAGAGACTGCATACAGCCAGAAGGGGCTGCTGCACAGCCTTTCTGGAAAAGGCAGAATGGGTACCTGCCACACAAGCCAGGTGAGATGCTGAACTTAGCTTAAGTGTCTGGAAACTGAAAAGTGAATGGTACCCAGGAAATTCAGAGGGTGCAAAATTATGCCACTGGGCAATGCTTAAAGCAAGGACACACAGCTGGGCCCTCCAGTTTTGGACAACTCTCACCAAACTTCTACCATTGGGTCATGCTGACTGGAGCAGATGGGAGTTGTGATCCACAACATCTAAAGGGTAGCCCAATCCTACCCTTGGTGTAGAACATGGTTTTGGGAGCATATACACTGTCTGTTTTTTTCCTATTTTCCATATTTTCCTGGGCTCCAAGATCACCGCAGAAGGGGACTGCAGCCAAGAAATTAAAAGATGCTTGCTCCCTGGGAGGGAAGCTATGGCAAATCTAGACAGCATACTAAAAAGCAGAGACATCACCCTGCCGACAAAAGTCCGTATAGTCAAGGCTATGGTTTTCCCAGTTGCAATGTATGGCTGTGAAAGCTGGACCAAAAGGAAGGCTGAGTGCCAAAGGATTGAGGTCTTTGAATTGTGGTGCTGGAGGAGACTCCTGTGAATCCCTTGGACCGCAAGGCATTCAACCCGGTCAGTGCTAGAGATCAGCCGTGACTGCCCTTTAGAAGGCCAGATACTGAAGATGAAACTCAAATACTCTGGCCACCTAATAGGAAGGAAGGACTGATGCTGGGAACAATAGATGGAAAAAGAAGAAGGGGACGGGAGAGGATGAGGTGGCTGGATGGAGTCACTGAAGCAGCGGGTGCGAGCTTAAGTGGACTCCGGGAGATGGTGGAGGACAGGAAGGCCTGGAGGAATGTTGTCCATGGGGTTGTGATGGGTCGGACACGACTTTGTAACTAACAGCAACAACAACACTGTCCTTTTGCATCTAAGAAACTTTTCTGATCAGCCTATTAGAAGGACAACTTTCCTTCACATGTGTTTACCTCCACCACTTGTTAAAGGGGTCATCAGAGCTCCTGCTTTGTATTCTGCTCCCATTAAGGGTCTGGGTTTTCATTCTGGAACACCTTGTCCCAGGGAGCCCCTTTCTGTAGATATATCAATAAGTTGCAAAACCCTTCCTTTTCATTATGGCTTTGCGTTAGGTTACTTCTCGCCTCCCTTTAGAAGTGCAGCGGCTTTTTGTTCCACAGAATAATAGAGTAGTAGAGTTTGAAAGGTCAGAGACCATCGGTTGAACCCCCTGCAGGACTCCAAACTGAACCACGCCTCTCAGATGGCTGTCCAGTTGCATCTTGAATGCTTCCAGAGTTCCAGTGCTTCATCGCATTGTTGACTCATATTCAGTTTGTGATCTATAACCATTCCAAAATCCTTCTCACTTGCAGTATTGTTGAGCCAAATAACCCTCATCATGTCATGTTACATTTGGTTTCTTTTTCCTGGGTGCAGAACTTGGCATTTGTCTCTACTGAATTTCATTCTGTTATGCTTTGGATCTTTATTGCTTTGCAACCACTGATGCTTTAATTCAACCTTCCCCATCCCATCACTCATCAAAAGAGCAAACTACAACTCATCCCCACACAGCATGGCTACCACCCGGCTGCAGAGAGATTGTTTTGATTGGTGTTTTGAGCCAAAAACTAGTCAAAGAGGGGCTGGAAAATAAGAGATAAGTATCTTAATAAAACTGCCAGTCCTTGGAGAAAAGGACAAATACAGGAGTGACAATCTGGACTCTAAATTCAGAATTGCTGAACAGATTCATTATCCCTGAGCACTATTTCACAATTAGCATGAGTGTATGTGGTTTCTCGCTGGTATTGTTTTATTTGTTGCTATATTGTTGACCTGTGTGTGCTATGTGAGCTGTCCAGAAGGCCCTTGAGCTATGGGGTGGCATACAAATGCAATCAATAAAGAATAAAGAATATGATAAAGAATGAAGCAGTCATCACGGGGGACTTTAATCTCCCCAATATATGCTGGCAGACCATTTCTGCCCAACATGAGCTCTCCAAGAGTTTCCTGAGATGCGTTGCCAACCACTTCCTCCAGCAGAAGGTAGAGGAAGGAACAAGAGGATCAGCAATTCTCGAATGAATACTAACAGGGATGGCCTGGTGGATCAAATCGCAGCCACAGGAACTCTGGGGGAAGGTGACCTTGTGATATTTTCAATTATAAAGGAGACAAAGGCTAACTGCAGCCATACCCTGGACTTCAAGAAAGCCAAATTAAACAGACTAAGAACAATGATGCCATGGCAAGAGAGGCAGAAGTCCAAGAGGGGTGGGAAATCTTGAAAATGAAGATTCTCCAAGCATAACTACAAACAATTCCAACAGGAAAGAAGTGTAGAAGACAAGAGAGGAAGCCCATGGCTCCACAAAAAGTTAAGTGACAGCCTGAAAGAAAAAAAAGATCATGTACAGCAGGTGGAAGCAAGGCCAGGCAACAAAGGAAGAATATAAGCAAATAGCAAGAAATTGCAGGGATGGTGTCAGGAAGGCTAAAGCAGGAAATGAACTGAGAATAGCAAGGGAGGCTAAGAACAACAGGGAAGCCTTCTTCAGATACATCCAGAACAAAATACATGTGAAAGAAAAAGGTGTCCAGCTACTTACAGTGGATGGCAGAGTGATAACAGATGACAAGGAAAAGGCAGAGAGGCTCAACTCATACTTCGCCTCAGTCTTCTCCCACAAGAAAATCAACAAGAAAAGAGGAAGTACAAGCGGAGAGATTCCTTGGTGGAATACCTAGGTGGAATAAACACTTTCAAATCTCCAGGGCCCGATGAACTCCATCTCAAAATCATAAAAGAGCTAGCAAAGGAACTCTCAGAGTCACTGACAATTAACTTCAATAAATCTAGGAAAACTGAAGAAATGCCAGAGGACTGGCAAAGGGCTAGTGTTGTCCCCATCTTTAAAAGGGGGGGGGGGATGAACTTGGGAACTACAGACCAGTTAGTCTGATATCAACCACTTGAAATATTCAGGAGAAAATCCTTTAAAAATCAGTCTGTAAGCACTTTGAAGAATATGCAGTAATTAATAGAAGTAGTTTATCAAGAGTAAATCCTGCCAGATTAATTTAAACTCATTTGTTCAATGGCTTACCTTGCAAATGGACAGAGGGAAAATAAACTGCCTTGATTTTAGAAAGTTTCGACATAGTGCCTCACAATATTCTGATAAGCAAACTAGCTTATCAGATGGAAAAACTGTTAGGTGAATCCAAAATTGGCTGCTAAATCAGACACAAAGAGTGCTCATCAATGGCACCTTCTCAAATTGGATGGAGGTAACTAGTGGTAATTAGTGGGGTGCCACAGTTTCTTCAACAACTTTATTAATGATTTACATAAGGAAGTACAAGGAAAGATAATCCTGTTTGCAGCTGATACAAAACTGGGTGGAACAGTGAACACCCTAGAACAGTGGTTCCCAAACTGTGTTCTGCAGAACCCCAGCGTTCCTCAAAAGCTTCATAGGGGTTCCATGAAAACTTTCAAAGATTAAATTTAAAACAGATTTTAAAATGAAACCACACAAGGCCAACTATTCGATTGTCAGTTGGAAACCAAGCAGTAAACAAGGAAATGCATCACACCATTTCATTCCTAGGACTCTGTGGCACCATCTTGGGAATGATTGAAAGAATTCTTTTGGAATATTACCATATAATTGCTTTATACATTTGTTACATTTAAAATGTGTTCTCTTATTTCTGAACCTACTATATTATGCAAAGCACTTAAGCAACAGGAGCACATGAAAGAAGGAAGAACGTTGTAGGTTCGCAATCTTAGTAAAGATCAGGGATAGAGTGGGGGTTCTGTGGGGAAAAAATGTCTTTGGAAAGGGTCCATTATTGAAAAAGTTTGGGAACTGTTGCGCTAGAAGACGGAATGAAGATCCAGAGCAATCTTGATCAACTTGAATGCTGGGCTGAAAGCAACAGAATGAGATTCAACAAGGACAAGTGCCAAGTCTTCGACCTAGGAAAATGAAATCAAATGCATCAGTACAAGATGGGGAATATGTGGCTCAACAGTGCTGAAAAAGACCTTGGAGTTATTGTGGACAGCAGCCTAAATATGAGCCAACAATGTTATGCACCTGCAAAAAAGGGCAAATGCTATCTTGGAATGTATTAACGGAACGAGGGACATGGTATCCCTATATGAGTACCTCAAAGGCTCTCACACAAAAAAAGGTCAAGAGCTCTTCTCACCGATACCAGAGTGTAGGACACAGAATAATTTAAGTTGTGATAACTCAGATTCAGACTAGATATCAGGAAAAGTTTTCTCACTGTCAGAGCAATACAGCAGTTGCAGGTGCACCAGAGTTGTATTGTTGTTGTTAGTCGCAAAGTCGTGTCCGACCCATCGCAACCCCATGAACAACATTCCTCCAGGCCTTCCTGTCCTCCACCATCCCTCGGAGTCCACTTAAGCTCACACCAGCTGCTTCAGTGACTCCATCCAGTCACCTCATTCTCTGCCGTCCCCTTCTTCTTTTGCTGTTTATTGTTCGCAGCATTAGACTCTTCTCCAGGGAGTCCTTCCTTCTCATTAGGTGGCCAAAGTATTTGAGTTTCATCTTCAGGATCTGGCCTTCTAAAGAGCAGTCAGGGTTGATCTCCTCTAGGACTGACCGATTTGATCGCCTTGCATTCCAAGGGACTCGCAGGAGTCTCCTCCAGCACCACAATTCAAAGGCTTCAATTCTTTGGCGCTCAGCCTTCCTTATAGTCCAACCTTCACAGACATACATTGCAACTGGGAAAACCACAGCCTTGACTATACGCACTTTTGTCGGCAGCATATCTCTGCTTTTTAGTATGCTATCTAGATTTGCCATAGCTTTCCTCCCAAGGAGCAAGCATCTTTTAATTTCTAGGCTGGAGTCACCATCTGCGGTGATCTTGGAGCCCAGGAAAATAAAATTTGTCACTACCTCCATTTCTTCCCCATCTATTTGCCAGGAAGTGAGAGGACCGGATGCCATGATCTTAGTTTTCTTAATGTTAAGTTTCAAGCCAACTTTTGCACTCTCCTCCTTCACCCACATCAAGAGGCTCTGTAGTTCCTCTTCACTTTCTGCCATGAGAGTTGTATCATCTGCATATCTGAGGCTGTTAATATTTCTCCCAGCAATCTTAATTCCAACTGGTAATTCATCTAGGCCCAGCTTTCTCATGATGTGCTCTGCATAAAAGTTAAATAGACAGGACAACAGTATACAGCCTTGCCGAACTCCTTTCTCAATTTTGAACCAATCAGTGGTTCCGTGTCCAGTTCTCACTATTGCTTCTTGACCCACATATAGGTTTTTCAAGAGACAAATAAGATGGTCAGGTACTTCCATCTCTTTAAGAACTTGCCACAATTTGTTGTGATCCACACAATCAAAGGCTTTAGCATAGTCAATGAAGCAGAAGTAGATGTTTTTCTGGAACTCCCTAGCTTTCTCCATGATCCAGTGGCAATTTGATCTCTAGTGCCTCTGCCTCTTCGAAATCCTGCCTGTATTTCTGGTAGTTCTCGGTCCACATACTGCTGGAGCCTAGCTTGTAGGATTTTGAGCATCACTTTGCTAGCGTATGAAATGAGTGCAATGGTATGGTAGTTTGAACATTCTTCGGCATTGCCCTTCTTTGGGATTGGAATGTAAACTGACCTTTTCCAATCCTGTGGCCACTGTTGAGTTTTCCAAATTTGCTGGCATATTGAGTGTAGCACTTTGAATAGCTCAACTGGAATACTGTCACCTCCACTAGCTTTGTTGTTGCTCAGACTTCCTAAGGCCCATTTGACTTCACATTCCAGGATGTCTGGCTCAAGGTCAGCGACCACCCCATCGTGGTTATCAGGGATGTTTAGCTCTTTCTTGTACAGTTCTTCTGTGTAATCTTGCCATCTCTTTTTAATCACTTCTGCCTCTGTTAGGTCCCTGCCATTTTGATCCTTTATCATGCCCATCTTTGCATGAAACGTTCCCTTCATATCTCCAATTTTCTTGAAGAGATATCTGGTCCTCCCTATTCTATTGTTTTCTTCTATTTCTTTGCACTGTTCATTGAAGAAGGCATTCTTATCTCTTCTAGCTATTCTCTGAAATTCTGCATTCAATTGGGTGTATCTTTCTCTTTCTCCCTTGCCTTTCGCTTCCCTTCTTTCCTCAGCTATTTGTAAAGCTTCATCAGACAGCCATTTTGCTTTCTTGCATTTCTTTTTCTTTGGGATGGTTTTAGTTGCTACCTCTTGTACAATGTTGCGAACCTCTGTCCATAGTTCTTCAGGCACTCTGTCTATCAGATCTAAGTCCTTAAAACTATTTGTCACCTCTTCTGTATATTCTTCAGGGATATGATTTAGGTCATACCTGAGTAGCCTAGTGCTTTTCCCTACTTTCTTCAATTTAACCCTAAATTTTGCAACGAGAAGCTCATGATCTGAGCCACAGTCAGCTCCTGGTCTAGTTTTTACTGACTGTATAGTTCTTCTCCATCTTTGGCGGCAGAGCACATAGTCAATCTGATTTCTGTGTTGACCGTCTGGTGATGTCCATGTGTAGAGTCGTCTCTTGGGTTGTTGGAAAAGAGTGTTTGCTATGACCATCATATCCTCTTGACAAAATTCTACCAGCCTGTGCCCTGCTTCATTTTGTACTCCAAGGCCAAACTTGCCAGTTATTCCAGTTATCTTTTAGCTTCCTACTTTAGCATTCCAATCCCCCATGATGATGAGGACATCATTTTTGGAGTTAATTCTAGAAGGTGTTGTAGGCCTTCATAGAACTGGTCAACTTCAGCCTCTTCCGCACCACTGGTTGGGGCATAGACTTGGACTACTGTGATGTTGAATGGTTTGCCTTGGATTCGAACTGAGATCATTCGGTCATTTTGGAGATTGTATCCCAGTACTGCTTTTCCTACTCTTTTATTGACTATGAAGGCTACTCCATTTCTTCTGAGGAATTCTTGCCTGCAGTAGTATACCTGATGGTCATCTGAATTAAATTCACCCATTCCTGCCCATTTTAATTCACTGATTCTTACGATGTCGATGTTCAGTCTTGTCATCTCTTGTTTGACCAAGCTTGCCTTGATTCATGAATCTTACATTCCAGGTTTCTATGGTGTATAGATCTTTACAGCATTGGACTCTCCTTTCACCACCAGATACATCTGCAACTGAGTGTCCTTTCAGCTTTGACCCAATTGCTTCATTCTTTCTGGCGCAACTAGTACTAGCCCTCTGCTCTTCCCCAGTAGCACATTGGACACCTTCTGACCTGAGGGGCTCATCTTCCGGCGACATATCTTTTTGCCTTTTCGTACTGTCCATGGGGTTTTCATGGCAAAGATACTGGAGTGGGTTGCCATTTCCTTCTCCAGTGGATCACGTTTTTGTCAGAACTCTCTGCTATGACCTGTCCGTCTTGGGTGGCCCTGCACGGCATAGCTCATAGCTTCACTGAGCTATGCAAGCCCCTTCGCCATGACAAGGCAGTGATCCATGGAGAGTCGTATAGAGTGGTAATAATACCTCTCTCGATCTAGAAGCCACACTTCTGGCTATGCAACCAAGGGTGGCGTTCACCCTCTTGACCACTGCATCACACTGCTGACTCATGTTTAGCCTACAGTAAACCAGTACCCCGAGGTCCCTTTCACAAGTCCCTTTCACAAGTGCTGCTCTCCAGCCACTTGTCCCCTGACAGAGCCCTGGGGGACACCAGTTGTCATTGGCCACCATCCCGATGATTCCCCCCTAATAGTTACCCTCTGCTTTCAGTCCATCAGCCATGCCCTAATCCATTGGACAGTGCATGGGTCTATCCCAAACCCCCTCAATTTCTAAACCAGGATATCATGCAGCACTTCATTAAAGAACTTGCTTAAATCCAGGTAAACCACATCCACCATGTCCCCTCCATCTAGCCACCTCGAAACCTTGTCATAAGGTTTGTCTGGCAGGACATATTTTTGTGGAAGCTGTGTTGCGTGGTCGCCAACCTCCCTTCCTTATCTAGGGTTACTAGATCTCTTGCTATTATGAGTCTCCGTTGTCTTTCCTAGAATGGACGTAAGCCTAACCCATCAGGGTCCAGCACCTTTGTAACATCCAGCGCCCTGAGGAGCTCCTCATCTTCTGGAGGAGTGACTTTAATCTGTTCCCCTAAATCCCTGGTCTCATATGGTTCCCCATGTAGCTCTCCCCTGTCCTGCTTTGGAGAGAACACAGAGGCAAAATAGTCATTTAGCATCTGTGCCTGTTCCCTCATATCAGTCACTGGATCTCCTTCCTCCTTATTTAGTGGTCCCACCACTTGTCTCCTCTTCCTCCTCCTATTTACATGCTGAAAGAAGCCCTTTTTGTTGCTCTTGATATTCTTTGCAAGTCTCCGCTCGTAATCAGCCTTAGCCTTGTGAAGAATCCTTCTGCAATAGGCCTCCTACCCGTGGTATACCCTTTTGTCTATTTGCCCCAGTGCCCATTTTCTATGGAGGTTCCTCTTACAGCTAATCCTTCTTACCTCCTCTTTTGGCATCCATGGCGGCACTCTCCTTCACCTCCCCACCTTGCTAACTAGGGGCATCATCAAGGCTTGAGCCTCCAAAACCTCCCTTTTGAGTGCCATCCATCCCTCCTCAACTCGCTTACCTTCCAGTAACCTATCCCAGGAGATTTTCCCCAGTCTGGTCTTCAGTTGGCCAAAGTTGGCCCTCTTGAAGTCCCAGCTTCTAGTACTCAACCTGCCATTCGTCCCCATTCCCCTGATCTCAAAGCAAAGGATGGAGTGACCACTCACATCCAGAGCTCCCCTAATCTGCACCCCATCTATCAGCTCCTTCCTGTTGGTCAAAACCAAGTCAAGGATACCCCCCACACACACCTCTCAGACCCTCCACGTGAAAAACCCTCCTTCTATAGCTTCTAAGAAGCGATGTGACCTGGTCGCCACTGCCGAGTGAGACTCTTAACTAATATCTGGGAGACTGAAATTTCCCATAATTACTGTGTCCCTCCCCTGAGATATCCTTTGTATCTGGCCTGTCAGGACATTATCCAGGGTCTCAAGTTGACTTGGCAGGCGATAACATAGCCCCACTGTCAGGTCCCTTTCCCTGTCAAAACCCCTAAGTTTCACCCAGACTGCCTCTACCAGATCCCCTTCTGCACTGCATTCTATTTCATTGCATCCTATCCCTTCCCTGACATAATAACACTACGCCCCTCCCCTCTTTCCCTTCCTGTCCTTTCTAAACAAGTGATACCCCTCTATGATTACCTTCCAGTCTTGCCTTTCATCCCCGAACGTTTCCATGATCCCCACTAGGTCATACCCTCCTATTCCCAGGAGAGCCTCAAGCTCTTCCTGCTTATTACCAATGCTCCTAGCATTGGTGTACATACTTTTCTATGCTTCATGAATTAATAATATAAGCTTATAATCAGCATTGCAAGATTAAACCAGTCAATCTTAAAGCAAATCAACCCTAACTGCTCTTTAGAAGGCCAGATACTGAAAATGAAACTCAAATACTTTGACCACCTAATGAGAAGGAACAATTCATTGGAGAAGTCCCTGATGCTGGGAATGATTGACGACAAAAGAAGGGGACAGCAGAGGATGAGGTGGCTAGATGGAGTCACTAGGGCAGTGGATGTGAGCTTGGGTGGACTCCGAGGGATGGTGGAAGACAGGAGAGCCTGGAGGAATTTTGTCCATGGGGTCGTGATGGGTCAGGTACAACTTTGCAACTAAACAAAACAAAAAAATAATCAACATGAAGATTGTGGCCCAGGGCCCAAGTTCAGAGAGCACCCCTATCAAGTCTTCTTGCAGCCAAACACAACCCATTTAAAGCAAGAATGGATCCACTGACTGGTACATGCATCTGGCTGTCTTTAGGGCTCCAGAAGACACTTTTCTGCTTTTGACCCTCTTGAATGCTGTGAAAAGTGCTTCAGATAGTTTAAGGACAGACAGAGGCTCAACTTCAAGTCTGTGTGGAAGACTACAATAGGCCAACATAAAGGGAAGCACCCTGCTGAATCAGGCTACCCTGGTCTAGTGCTGTACCTCATTCCCTGCAATGGCAACCAGGTGCCTGAAAAAAGAAGAAGAGCAGCACATGAGGACAGCCGTTGTCACCTCTCCTTGCTCACTGGCTGAGGCAGACTGCCTCTGAACATGGAGGTTCTGCTGAGCCATCCCGATGGTGTAAACTGGTGTCCTGCAGCAGCAGGGGGTTGGCTCGGTGGCCTCCTTGGCCCCTCCCAGCCCTACTATTCTGTGACTCTATGCACCCCTCCCGCTGGGCTTTCCCAGATCCTATTTTAACGCCAACTAAGTGAGTGGCCATCAGCACTGCACACAGCCACACGGCCCCTTAAGTACTCAGCATCTGCTCAGCGACACTTTCGTTTCTGCTCCAGAGACAGAGAAAGCACACGCTGTGTAAACAGGCTGTCCTACCCATGCAACGGAACGAGGCATCTATGAGGTGGCAGATGAGGCTCTACGACCCCCTCAGATGTCCGAATTAATAAAATGCTTCATGACGAGGCAACGCCTAGTAGCGAAAGCTCTTCGACGGCTCAGCTAAAGAGAGACCTGCAAACGGAAAGCGGGCACACTCGGAAAGGCGCCCTGCTGCGCCAGCTTTCCACCTGCAGGGAGGCTGGGACGGGAAGGGTCCGCAAAGCCGGCGCCGCAGTCCGATGGCCGCGCGGGTGGCTCTCCTCCCGCTCCCGCTCCCGCTCCCGCCCCCTTCCCCAAACCCACACCTGGACCGAGTGGGGGACGCGGACGACCTCCGCGGCTGACTCTCGCCGGCGGCCGGGGCACCAAGAGAGCCGCCCGCCCCCATCCACGGGCCACGCACTCACCGCGGGCGGACCACGCTCGCTCCGCAGCTCTTCCTCATCCGGGCACCGCGGCGCGAGGGACCATCACTCCCTTCTCTCTATGGTGCGCGAGCTCCCCGGATGAGGAAGCGGGCCGGCCATAGAGAGGCGGGAAGAGCGGCGCGATGTCGCAGCGACCGGAGCTGGCGGCGGCGGCGGCCCACTCAGGTGAAGAAAGCACGCCGGGCCGGGCCGGGCCGGGCCGGGGTTCCGCTTACCTTTGGCGGTCCCGGGAAGGGCCTGGGCCGCGCTGGCGCCGGCGCCTCCCCACGGGTGCCCGCGGACCTCGCTTCGGGGGGGGCGCGCGGGTCACGAGCAAGTATTTCGGGGATCCGAGTCCGAGCAAGTTAATGAATTAGGGAATTAATTAAGTACTTGGAATTCTCCCCCGCGCAGGGCTCTGGGTGAGTCACCTTACTATGCCAGGCTCCCTCAGTCATGCGCCGTCGCAAAGACTCCAACTCCCATCATCCCCGGTCGGTTCGCTCGTTGGTCAAGGTGGCTGGGAATGATGGGGCCCTTTCCAGACGGGGCTCAGGCTCTGGCTTGGGGAGCCCTTTGTATGGGCCCGGCCAGCCTGAAGGCCCGGAGGCAGCCTCCTTGGGAGAGTGCTCGTCGCTGATGTGGAGGGATTGCACGGTGGTCCCCGGGCTGAAGCCTGGGCTGCTGCCCGGGGTGAGCAGGAGAAGTGGCAAGGAACCGATGGAGAGCAGGCGTGGGGAGCTCCCACAATAGCCACCCCCACAGAAAGTCTTTGGCTTGTTAGGAGAACTGCTAGGGCTGGCAACTCTTGAGGAGACCCTGTTTATCCTGTTCTGGCAAGGCAGTGACTGGTGTTTGCCCTGGGGAGGGAAGAGAAAGGGAGGAATGGCAACAGGATCATCTGGAAGTGACATGTGATGTCTGTCAAGACCTTGAACATAGGATGCCCTGACTGCCTATATTTCATTTGGAGGTGGGATATGTCCACCTGCAGGCTGAAGTGGAGATAGATCTACATTCCCCTTATACCTGGCATTTCTCCATGAGTTTTCCTGCTCTCCTTTTTGGCTGTGGGTGTTCTGAATACGTAACCCATGGCGGGGGGGTTGTATCCTTCACCCTTTCTTTAAAGGATTCAGATCAGTGTATATAGGGATTATCCCATCTTATTCTCATGCTGATTCCAACAAAACTGCAACTTTTCCAAAGCTTCCCTTTTCACTGACTTGGTGTTTCAGGGCAGGGACCTTCCTGGTTCAACTCCTGATCAGCTTCCCTTAATATTGCAGTGAATAGTGCATATTTGCATGTTGAAGCTCTTGAGACTTTTGGACCAGAACCTTAACTTTTCCATGGAAGCCTTTCTTGTTCAATCTTCTCCACCAGATGAGTTCCTGCATTGGGTGAAGCAAGTCAGGAACTAGAAGAGGTCAGCAAGAAATAAACTCTGGAGAAAGGGCTCAGCAGCAGGTGCTCTGAAGAAAGGATGGATAGTAGAGAGGGGGAAAGCCATGTGATGTTACAAAGGCTTTGACTTCCGGTAGCCTAGAAAAGCAAACATTGGAAAGCTCGAGATGATTTTCCTTGTCTTGGTTGTCTTGCTCAGTATTGTCCTTTTTAATTGTAAAAGGTGGTGAATCCAGCGCTCCTGATGCTTTCTGCTTGTGGTGTGTCCTTGGAGCAAACACTTTTTGATGCTTTCGATTCCTGTGGTACAAGAGCTCTGCCCCACTCTGCCAGCCGCCCTCTCCACCGAAGTTACCACCCGGTCAAGTCCAGCTGTAGTCCTTCGTGCAAAACCTGGAGCATCAGCGCTTGTGCTCTCCTGTTGTCAGCTGCCATCTAAGCACCAAAGAACTCATGGGTTGAAAACCTGTCCCCGGGATTCTGTGGAAAGGCTGGATTGCACAGGCAAAATGTCTTGCCCTGAACACATGGACATCGTTTTGGAAGATCCTGCAGAAGCAGGAAGGCTCGTTATGGATGATAAGACACAAAACAGGATGTTAATGGAACTCAACCTTTTACCAGAATGTTTGAGTAAAGATGCAACAATGGCAAAAGACACGGGAGATGTTGCTAAGGAAGACCTCATGCAGTGTCCTCTAACCGTGAAAGAAACCTGTTGGTCAAAAGAGGTAAAATTTGGAGCTCCTTGAAATCAGTTAGAATTCCAGAATCGGGGGTGCATCCCCATACAGTTGAAGCAAGCTGGGAGTGGTCGGATTTTTTTGCTGCCCAAACTGACATAAGATGGTGCCCTGCATTTCTTAGCCTTCATGAAACTTTCCTCTGGTTGTTTTTGCTAAAACAGGCCAATATGGCTCTTTACAGAGCTTAAGTTAAAGTGGAGAAAAAAATGGGGAATTCAGATATCTGAAGGAAAGAGAAAATTCATTTTACTTTAACACCAGCTGCTTCCTCTTATGTCAATGTTTAGGAAGACAGTTTTATATAATTGCCTTATATCAAGCCCTGATAAAAATTGATTTATAAATGGAATGGTTCCAAATAATTCTGTGATATATTAGTAGTGTGATGCAGATATGGCTGATTTAAAACATGTATTATGGAGGTATCCATCTACCAAAAATTACTGAAGGCGTATCATTCGATATATTGAACTGGTTTGTCCCTATGATCGCTGTTTTAACAATGGGTAGCTGTGGCCTCACAGGGATGAGTGAGCTTGCTGTCCCCCAACTGCTTTTGATTGTTGCGTTGATAAACAGCCAAACCCATAGTTCTAGCCCAACAACACCCCATGGGAGTGCATTATTGGGGGTGCAATTCTATTGTGCTGAAATACAACATGAACAGCTAGCTCACCACTGCATGTTTGTTCTCCCCTTTTACTCTTTGTATCCTTATTTCATCTTGAAATTTTATTTTGTGAAAATTCACAACACCTGTTTGTGATAGTGTGAATAAGCATTATTTTTATGTGTGTTGAACTTTATGCAAGCTATTTTTAAAAAGATCAAAGGGATAAAATTGTTGCTACACATCAGCTGAAGGCCAAACTGTGAGGAGTTCCCAATGCTGCTCCTTAATTATTTAATGTTGTAGATCTGCAGAACAAATGGCAGTTTGAAGGAGAAGAGGATTTTGATCCAGGAAACCTTGTATATGTGGCTGCACATACTCACACTAAAGGAAATTGCAGCTCTTCCCATGACTTTGTGTGAAGGGGTTGTTAGATCCAAAAAACTAATCCTGTGCAATCTGCAGTTTGGATCTGATCCTTCCTCTGGTTTGAGATTATGGGCATGCTGAAAAAGATCATTCACTGTGGTTTTTGCTGTCGTAATAGCCAAACGACAGATGTTTGCTTCCTCCTCAAAGGCCCTCTCTACTGCTGGTAGATCTGTCCTCACTTGCAGGAAGCCTCCATATTGGAAAGACATAAAAACAGGGCCAGACCCAGTGATGAGCCCTGGTTCCAACCTGCCCCCATATCTGCTGAAGTCATAGGAGACAATAAGGCACAGCAGTGCCACACCACCTGCTTTTCGTCTGATGTGATGCAATCAGGGCTTCCCTGTCTAGGACAAACAGGTTGGTCTCTGTCCCAAAGAACAAGCAGCCACAAGCCTCACATAAGGGGAAAACTCAGAAATCGTGGTTGGAGCATTTCCATATTCCTGGATACTTCAGTTCTGAAAGTTGCCAGTGTCCAGAGGGGGAATTTCAAAGAGAGACCCCAGCTGAATTTCAGCTAATAATGGTAAATGTGCTATGGGCATTAACTGAGTCAGCCATGCTAAGGTGATTGTGTTAGCATCCATTACTGCTGTTGTGAACAGTTTCTGTGCTGCTTTTGCATATATTAAATTGCAGTTGAAATAATCATACTCTATTTCTTGCATTTAATGGATGTCTGATCCCAACTTTTTCATTTTTTCCTGAGTGTGTTCATTTATCCAGTTGAGGATAGCATTTTACATCTAGCCAACAGAACTATATTCTACAATAAATCTCTTAGTCCTTAAGGAGCCATGAGACCCTGCTTTTTATTGTAGCAGACTAAAGCCATTCCTCTGGAAACTAATAAAAATCAGACAGCAAAATTCAGTGATATGAACAGTACTGCCATAAAAGCTAAAGCATTGTTAACTAGTTTTTGAGATATTTTTCTTTGTCGCACAGCATAAATGTGGAAAGTACTACTCCTTAGGAGGCATGGGGGACTATAAGCTTACAGCCCAAATAAGGTCTCAGGGGTTTGCCATCCACCACACTGCTTTACCCACACCCTCACCACCTTTCCTCAGGCAGGAGAAGCTCTTACCTCCAGACAGCAGCTGTCCTGAGATAAGCTTTTCTCTCTTCAGCACAGCAAGTCAGCTTTTCTCAGTGCCAAGTAGGAAAAAGCTCTTAGCTCCTCACTGCTAAGGGGAAAGTGAAAAAAAAAAGAAATTCCCCTACTGTACAGACTTGTGTACATCAGCTGAGGAAGGAGGCTTTTGATAATGGCCCAACACATTTCAAGTAGACATTATTCAGAGGCTGGGCTTGCTCTCCTGATTGCACCTGCTCCACTTGGGAAGTTATAATTATGAAGCTCTCCTGGGTGCTGCTGCTGTTGCTTTGGTGACCTCTATTGTATGTTTTTATTCCAGAAGGAACCTCAGCTAATCCAGGAAGGAAGAGAATTTTCTTCAAGTTATTCCTGTATTGAAACAGCAGGCGGGCTTCAGCAGCTGGGTATGCCAGTCTGTTTGATCATGCATTTTCTTCAAGATGGGCTATGATTCCATGTTTGCAAGCATTAATGCAGATTCAAATTGCCATTCCATTTGTGAAGTGGCACTGAAAGAGTGGGGAAAATCTGCCCCCTTTGAACATTTGTTTGTCATGATTGTACATCAGAAGTGTCTCAGTGTGTGTTGTAGCTAGACAGATCTGTGTTAAGTGATCCTGAGAATCTGAGCCAAATCATTTGACTTGTGAGGCTCACTGAGACGTGGAGGGTTGGGCCATTCAGTCACCATTTCAGGTGGTTAATAAGGGGTTGTTTTCCATTCTTTTTCCTTTTCCTTCTCTCTCTGAACTAAAGGAAGGTTGTCCAAGTTGATCAGCTTTTGTCCAAGTTGAGTGAGCTTTTGTGACTTGGAAAACCACTTGTTTTTCTGGGAAGGATATTCTTAGAGAACATCCTTAAAGAATGGGTTGAACATGCTGACTCACTCTCTCTCACACCCACACCCACACACAGCCCTGCATGTCTCAAAGGATAGTGGAAGGTCTACACCCGGAACATCTGCCATGTTGCTTCCAGAAGTGCAAGACAAAGAGCTGCAGTGGAGCTACAAGTGAACCCTTGTTTGCCACAGGAGCAGAATAAAGGCTGCGTAGCAATTGCCTGGGTCAGCTAGAATGTGCCCACCGTGAGTGAATGGAGAGGCCACAGGAGGGAAGATGTGGGGCCCAGCAAGAGGCGCTTCTCTGTGTATCATTTTGTTGATTGTGCAAAGTGGTATATAAATTGGAGAAATAAATAAGGCACAGTTCTCCATCTGCAAATAGATAAATACATTAGCTCTGTTGGATTGGCAACTAGAAATACTCATATTTGGCCTGAGAAGAGAAAGTGAGAGTGTTCAGTGAGAACCAGCAAGGTTTTAGCTTCTGGTTTGAGCATCCTTTTCCTAGCCCTGAGATGGCAATAAATTTACCCCAGGATGCTGAAAGTGATCTCAACTAGAAGGTCTGCAGTTATTTTGATACCGACAACATCAGTGCTGCAAAATGTGGAAGGGGCTGAGTCTGACCAGCTGTATTTCTCCACTTTGATATAAAGGATGTATATTTCTAACTCTTTTGGATATGCATTTAATTCCTGTTTTAAAATTGTTAGATAATTTATCTGCTGTGCAAAAAAAAGGAAAATCAGTCAATGTAATAGTAAAATTTGTGTTTTTATGCTGGTTGCTGGTTGGGGAGAAAACAGGTTGACCTTCAAACTAGAGGGAAGTTTCTACACAGAGAAGCAAAACCTAGGGGAGGCAGAAGCATGTGACTTTCACATGAAGAAGCCCTTCCGTTGCACAGAGTCCTCAAAAAACCAGCAGGAAGAGAAGTGCCTCTGTTATGCTGTTATGGAACCCTGATCTGGGGCTGGTTGACCCTGAAGCTGCTGTTCAGGCTTAAGAGAAAGGCAGGAAGCTGATCCTCTGCTTTGCCAAACTGTCCAGGCCTTGGTGCTCGGTCTAGCAGATCCTCCGCAAAAGATGCACTTGCAGTTCTGCAGCAGAAAGGGGCCAAGCACCTTTTGCAGCCCGCTGGAAGCACCTGGGTTGCGGAGAACAGAGGCTGAAAGTTTGCTGGACGGTGATATATTTAGGGCCAGAGCCCATTCTCGGCCGTGAGCAGCAGGAGCGGGTCTGGTGTAGCACTGTGGTTTGGCGCACAAGATAGGCAACCGTATTTGTGAGCGCGAATGTCAATTTGGCAAGAAGAAGGGGTTTGTGGGAAAGCAGGCATGGCTATAACACTAACGTCTCTGGAGAAGGAGTGGTCTTGATAGAAAGCAAAGCTTTGTGACTGTCAAGCATTCTTTTTATTGAGACTGAAGGGTGAGAGGATTTCTCACAGTCTCCTACTGCAACCTTGGAGTGGTTTTTTGCTTTGAGGCTGCACGTCTATCAAGACAGGATGTTATGCTTAACCTAAATTGTCTTCTTAATTATCATGATAGGATCGTAGAATAGCAGAGGTGGAAGGGGCCATGAAGGCCATTGGGTCCAGCCTCCTGCTGGTGCAGGTCACCAATTTACACCATCCTCCTCGTGTTATTTGTTGTAAACAGCTAAACCAGAATTAATATGGACTTCCCCCCCAGCCGAAACTTTAATGTACTCTTTTCTCTAGCTATACAGCATTGAGCTGCAATATACCTCCCACTGGGACATGCTGAGGCCTGGAGGTGTCTTGTAAAAGACCCTGTTTAAAGATATAAGCAATTTTGTGGCAGGTCCCTGCTTCAGCAGCCTCTCAAGCCAAGCTCATTTGCATCAGAGGAAAGAGTGCTGAGTTATTTTGTCTCACCATAAACAAGACAGTGGCAGTCGAAATTCTGGAAGCTCATCAAGTTTCTCTCCCTGATGAAGCTCTGTTAAAGGCATTTCTTTGTATAAGACCTTGCTCTCAGAAGCTCCTGACAGGCTGTCAAAACGATTCCTGGTTATGCTGGAATGAATTGCAGTTAATGCTGTTGCCTAGTATGAGCTCTCTCTCTGGTCCTTTCTCTATAAAACATGCAGATGACATTTGACAAATTGAGAAAAAGCATCCTGAAGTTACAAGTCGAGATGCAGAGCCAGTACTCAGTTGAGCACCAGCTGTGCCAGGCAATGAGACGGGCTGGGCTGCCAGGGGTGTTGTCCTTGGAGGGCCCGTGCTGGTGGCCTGGGTCCCTGCCCTGCCCTGACCCTGTCACTGCTGGAGGACAGGACGGAACTGCTTGAGAGCAGGCCTTGCTCCCAGCAGCAAGCAGAAGGGGGTGGAGGATGGCCCAGAGGGCACCTCAGACACGCAGCTGGCCGTCCAGCAGCGCGGCGGCACTCCTTTACTGCCTTTGCTTGCCCATGGCTTAGCCCATTGTTCAGATCTGGCCTGCAGGCTAAGCCATGGGGGGCTCACTAAACCCCACCACAAGCCATGGCTCATGGTGGATTTATACTCCACTCCTGGGAGGAGTGAAGGTCCCAGTGAGTAAACCACCCGCACAAAGAGTCAGTGTGTGCTTATAGATGCGGCAAGGAGACAAAGGCAAAGCAGGTTATAAGATGGGGAATACATGGCTGGAAAGGACTACAGTGGAAGAGGACCTGGGAGTTACTGTGGCCAACAGGCTGAATGTGAGCCAGCGATGCGATGCAGCCGCCAAAAGGGCAAGCACGATTTTGGGATGCATTAACAGAAGTAATACTTCCAAATCACGAGAAGTAGTAGTTCCTCTGTACTCAGACCTCACCTGGAATAATGTGTCCAATTCTGGGCACCAAGATTTAAGAAAGATTTAAGAAAGATGCAGGAAAATTAGCCAGGTCCAGAGGAGGGCCACAAAAATGATCCGGGGGTTGGAAACACTGCCCTGTGAGGAGAGACTGAGGGAACTGGGCATGCTCAGCCTTGAGAAGAGAAGGCTGAGGGGGGACATGGTATTCCCCTATAAGTACCTCAAAGGCTGTCACAAAGAGGAAGGTCAAGATCTCTTCTTGCTAACGCCAGAGTGTAGGACACAGAACAATCAAGTCAAGCTGCAGCAACCCAGATTCAGGCTGGGCATCAGGGAAAGCCTCCCCACTGTCAGAGCAATAGGGCAGTGGAACCGGCTGCCCAGAGGGGTGGGGGGCTCTCCCACACTGGAGGCATTCAAGGTGGAACTGAACCACCACCTGAGTGTAACCTGGAGTCCTGCAACAGCAGGGGGTTAGACCCAGCTGCCTTCTGGCCCCTTCCAACTCTGCTGTTCTGTGATGCTATAACATCCTTGAGCAGGTTTCACTGCATCACATGGAGCTCCTTCTCTGTCTTGTCTCTGCATGAAAATCTTTTTCCTATCTGGGCTTTACTTGGTCTCCATGTGCCCCCCCCCACCCCACATTTTGTACAAGCTCCTAATTTGCCAGAATCCAAAGGAATGATATATGGATGTTTATCATGGTAACTATTTTAAATTGGTATTTCAGATTCTCTCCCCACTCCCAAGGGTGTCAGGTATTAAACCGAGCATAGCAACAAAGTCTGTTTTTTCTGTATTAAGGGCAAAAGGAAGAAGCATGTACCCCACTAATCTAATCTTCTCCTCTCCTCTTCTTGTAGAAGAAAACCAAGAAAAAGTACAGGTGACATCTGTAAACCTGTCAAACCCCGTGGAAGAAGCACAAGGTATGACACCTGATGGGACTAGACCATTTAGTAAAGCAGGAGAGCACAGTGCCAAAGTGAATGCATGTGTTCCACCTGAGAGCAGTGAATGCTTAGATGTAGACACAGTCATGGCCGAAGTTGCAGTTTCAGGAACTGGCACCTTACTCTCTCTGGAGCACTTTCATTTTATGGAGAGCAGATCAAGAAGAGAACAGCTGAAGGAAGACGAAGGCGGTAGATGTCTGACCACCTGTGCCACCCTATCGGCAACTGGAGGCAGCCTTCCTAGTTGCCAGGCTGGAAGAAGATGGCCCCTGATTCAAGATGAGGAAGTCCACAAACCCTTCAACAATTGTCCACCTGCCCTGCTTGACAAGATGAGCTTGTATGAAAATGATAGTTCTGCACTAGTGTTGGAAAGCAAGATTATCATTGATACTCAGCTATCAAGCACAAATTCCCAAATTCCAGGTCATCTGTTGGGCAGTAGTTTGGAATTTGGAAATGCGCAGCAGGTACAAAATGCAGCTTCCTCTGAAGTACAGAAAGAGGGTTGCTCTGATATCTTGAAGGAAGGCTTGAATTGTTGCACTAGTGAAAAACTAGAGGGGCTTGTGGAAGAGTGGGCCTCCAGGCCCCACACGTGGAGCAGGGACAGTGAGCATGAACAAGGAAGGGGTGATTGTGTTGGCCACTCCCATGAAGAAGCTGGTGGCATCCAGAAAAAAGCTGCTGTGCAATACTGCCGGAAAGACATTGATAAAAAACCTCACTCAGAGAATGGCAAATGCGCAGTTCCGGTGGAACAGTTCGCAGGGGCGAAAGGCCTGCATCCTGCAAAGGGCCTGTTTTCCCTGCTGCCTTCACCTGAAGAACGTTTGCAGGATGGCTGCAGGCAAGATTGTGCAGGAACTGCCAGCATCCCAAAAGACCAGCCTCAGCTGTGTGCTTCTTCCAGTGAGGGAAGGCTGGCCACCAAGGAGCATGGGGCTCTTCTCATGGGAGCAGAGGGCTTTGGGTGCTTTCGGAGCAGCTGCCACGTAAGCAGGAATTCACATCCTACCTGTCATGGCCCTCAGGATGGAGGTGCTGAGTCAGCTGAAGAGAGCTCAGTGCAGATGGGACCCAGCAGGGACCCAAAGCCAGAGGTCCCAAAGAATAGTTCAGCCATCACAGCTCCGCCTGCTCCCAACTCTTCCAGCACAGTAGATGTCAGCTTAGGTGCTGATGAAGAAAATCCCCAAAGAACTCAACTCTGTAAAGAGCTTCGATTTACCAAGAAGGCGAATAGGACTTCTGGTAGCAGCGTGCTTCTAAGCGGTCTGACCCAAGGACTCTTCCCTGAGACCTGGGCAAAGCTGGGCGTAGAAAGCACAAGCTGCTTGCCTCGAGACGAGAAGGAGCTGGCTTGCCCAGGTCGGGCTAGCTGTGAGTGTGCTGTAACAACTGGAGAGACACAGCACAGAACAGCCCTCATGCTGAGGGACACTGAAGAAGGGACAGCTCCTATGAACAGTTTACAGAGCACAGCATGCAGCCCTGGTGGTGGTTTCCTCTCTGAAACTTGCTGCTCCATGTTAGGAAGTGTCTCCTTAGATCACGGTGAGCTAAAATTGAGGACCAAAACAACCACTGAAGAATCTGATCAGTTGGAAATGAGCCGCACTGCTGTATTTGACAGGGGAGTCATCCCTGCCCAGGTATGTAGCGATGGCCAGGCATGGGGCTGCCATCCCTCTGGCAGTGATTGGGGGGGCTTGGATGGGGCAGAAAGCATGTCCAGCACTGGCCTACGAAAGAACCTAACTTCAAAACCAGATGCAGAGGCTGAAAGCCAGAGAACTGACAGTGATGACATTTCTGCGACTTCAGAAGCCATTCTGGGTGTGAATGCCAGTGTTTTCCCTCCCTGTGCAAAACTAAGGCAAGACTTCATTAACGCTTCACTGGTGGTTGAATCATTCGGAAAGGAAGCAATAGAAGGTGTAAAAACAGGTGGAGACAGCCAGAGAAAAGGCCTGAGAGAGAAACTAGTGTGTGGCAGGCACTGGAACAAAATCCCCCTTTCTCTTGAACTTGGCAAACTTACAAAAGATCAAAGCAAGGAAGGAGGAGGGAGTCAACAAGCTGTCCCTGGCCATCCCTCGTCCTCTGTGCCTGACCTCTCCAGTCAGAAGAGTGACCTGGCCTCTGGCTCCCCAGCTTATGCAAAGCCGCAAGCCTGTGCTCTGCCTTTGGAACGGTCATGCAGTAAAGAGCCGGATCAGGCGAGACACACTGTTCAGCCTGCTGGGCAGCAAAATGATTTTAATCATGGAAATGAAGCCCAAGCTGTAGACATTTTAGAACATCGGCCACCCCTGATGTTGCCAGAGAAGCAAACGATAGACTGTATTGTACAGACTGCGACCCGTTCACGTGCAGAATCTCAAAAATTGCTCTGCTGCAGACATAGCAGGACACCATGTCCAGAGAAAGGCCAAGGGGTAGAAAACGGCATGCAAGAAACACTCCTGCAACGGGCAGGGCGGTGCGGCACGTTCAGGGAAATGGTGCTAATTGGCCATCCATTGGAAGAATCGTTTTTGGGATGTTTAGAATGTGCTCCTGAATTATTGATGTCAAACGGCTTTGTCACAGATCAAGCTCATCAAGTAGCAAAAAGTGAGTCCAGTGCTGCCGTGGGAGCAGTCAGCAGAAGCCCCTCCGATGTGCTAGACAAACGCCCATTTCTAAAGTTTAACACTGAGCCTTCTTCAGCTCCTAACCAAGTGCTTTTCCAGCCAGACTCTCTAGCCTTCATTGCCTGGAATAGTCAGACAGGTATGGAGGGAGTGTACTCAAAGTCATTCAAGAAGAACGCAACTCCTCATTTGACACACGTGTGTTTAGCTGTGCACCGTGCTGAGCATCTCAGAATCTTTTTATCGCAAAACTGTGAACTTTCCTCTAAGGCTCTTTGCCTTCCTCTCACCAAGAGGCCTCCTGCTGCAAGCACCTCCCTGAGGGGAGAGCCTGCTTGCCCCCACAGCCCCTTAGCAGCAGAACCAGGGAGGGCGAGCCCTTCCTTCGGGGCAGACACCTGTGCAGCTTATCCTCTGGATGGGAGAGGAATTCCCATAAGCGCAGGTGGAAGTGCGCGAGGGGCAGGCAGATGGCACGAAATTGTGGCTATAATATTCAGCAGTTCTAATCCTTCAAGGAAGATGAAACCATCCGTGGAAGATGACCAGACAGGGCATCCTCGAACAGCTGAGGCAGCGGAGTTGCCAGTTCCTTTTCTTTCCCACCCCAAGAATTCAGGAGCTCTTTTACAGTGCTTGAGGCTTCCTATCATGGGGGAAGAAGCCGCTTTCCCATTCAGGGTGGAGGTGCTAACCAGGTCGTCTTTTGCCCATCCATCTGAGCACATCCCAGAGCTTGGCTTGAGCAAAGCGAAAGATCCCTCAAAAGTAGCAGTCATTGCGTGGTATCTAGAGAACAGTCCTTGCACCTCGCAGACACAATGCTTATTTCCCACAAGATTATCTCTGGAAATCCTTTGGCGCACTGTGGCTTGTGCTTCTTCGTGTGGCAGCGTGTTAGAGGATTCCCCAACATGCCTCCCTCGCAGAGGAGGATGTTTGCTGGGCGTAGAGTGTGGCCAGGATCTGGCAGGGGTCAAAAGGAAGGTGCTGGAAAGTCAGCTGGTCCACCTCGGCACAGAGTCACCTGCTAAGAAGAGGAGAGCCTCTGCGACAGGGGATCGCGTGGGGCCAGCCCAACGGTGGGCGCAAGGGGAGGCTGAGGCAGTGGCAGCTCTGCATGCCACAGTCAGGCAGCGGGACCTGAAAAACGAGAGGGCGAGAAGCCTCCTGAAACGGAGAGGGAGGGTGGCTCGGCCCCCTTTGGGCAGCTCTTCTCACGAGATGGACGCAGGTCTGGCAGGCCTGACTCAGCAGACACTTGCAGCGGGGAGCCCGGCGGAGGACTGCGAGGGCATTTGTGGCACTTTCTGGGGAGCAAAACGGCCAAAAAGCGCCATGGACTTAATTGTGGGGGAGGATGCCGGGACTGGGTGCCGAGCCCTTTCCTTCAGGAGCCATAGCTGCCAGCCAGCGCAGAGTGACAGGCCCACAGCAGTCCACCGCACGTGGCCCCGAGCCATCGGCAGTCGCCATGGTAGGAGCCAGGCTGGCTTTGTCAGGGAGCGCAGCGTGAGACGGCCGCTTCCATTCAGCAGGCAGCCTCAAAAAGCCTGCGCAAGGCTTCCTCCCGCAGGTCGGTGTGAGGCAGCCAAAACAGGTCTCCAGATGCCAAGTTCTGCTTTCCTGAAGGCCGCTTCCAGGCGCAAATGCACACCTCCCACTTCTGTGTATTTTGCCACAAAGCCGGCAGCCATGAAAAGCACAGGAGCCATAATCTGGAACCGAACGCCAAAGTGCAGCAGCAGCCAAAGCAGCTTGTTGGACTTCTTCAGGCTTCGCTGCCATGCCAAAGCCCACGCAGTGCTCTTCAGGAGGCGGCCTGCATCTGCAGACGCCCCCACGGCCTCCCCGAGGACCCCACAAAAACTCAAGCTGCTCTTACGTTCCACTCAGCTTGTTCCGGCAACTGCAGAGCACACCCAGCCTAGAAGCAAGAAACTGCTGGAAATGGTCTCCTGCATCAAGGTGAAGTTATGCTCTCCGTGGATTAGTGGTGGCAGCTGCTGCTTCAAGGTGTTCCACTCCCAGTCTGTAGCCCTTTGCCCCATAGAAGTGAATGAGCTGTGCTGCCTTGAGCCGAGCCACAGAACGCCGCTTGCCTTCAGCGCACCAGTCGCCCCAGCCTCTTGGCATGCAGTAATGGAGCCCAGCTCCCTGAGGAACCCCGCAGGGATCCGCTCCCTGCACAGCACCCCTCAGGGGTTGCCCCTCCAAGAGGAGCTTGGTGCGCAGCCTTCCCGGTGGGACTTCTCTTTCCTCCTTCCAGAGCGCTGCCCAGGCATCGCACCAGTGCAGAAAGACGCCTGGGCCCCTGCTGAGTCCGATGCTGTGATCGCCGGGTCGCTGACAGCAGCGAAGAAAAGGGAAAGAGACGCTGTCGCTCAGGGTGCAGCCTGCCCCATGCGTGGCCTCCAGACCGTGCTGGCTCTGGTTTCCCCTGGTTGCTATCGAGCCTGGACAAGAGAGAGGAATCTAAGCCGTCGAGTCCCAGCTGTTCAGAAGCTGGTGCTGCCACAGCTCGCCTGGGGCTGGAAGGGGTTAAGAGGCTCCCCTTCTGTATCAGCTGACCTCTTTTCTTCCTTGCTCTATTCACTGGACAGGGGGCTGTCCCTATGGAGCCAGCGGGGGCCTTCCACCTGTCCCTCCGAATTCTCCCCTCTCTGCGCTGGTCGACACAAGTGGCAGCCAGTCACTGCTGCGGCCACACGTCTGGGCCTCGGGAACAGGTAAACCTCCTTCCCTGCTGCTTCTGAGAACCCACCTGCCGCTGAATGTCCTTCACTGTCCCTCAGGGGAGGGGGCCTGGAGGAGGGGGCATGTGTTTCATCCTTCCGCTGTGAGCGTGCGTGCGTGCGTGCAACTTCCTGCTGGTTCAACAGGCACACTCAGATGCCCCCTGCAGAACCCCACCTTTTCGGCCAAAGTAGCACCAGGCTTGGTGGGTTTCTTTCTTGACAGACCATTAACTCTGTTTTTCTCCCTCCTGGCCACACACAATGCATCATGCGCCAAAGCATGCATGCAGAAAGGTGGGCAGCCTCACTCACGCTCTGCAGAGCTCCTGGATGCTGGAGGTAGGAAGGGCTTGGAGACCCAGGGTACCCCAGGGCATACCCCTCAGCATTGCAACAGGGATTGCCCCAGCACCGCTTTGCTGGGGTGCCCTCAGAGACCACCCACTTGCCCACCTACCTCTTCCCCTCATGCACTTTCTGACAGGCTGGTTTGTTGGCCCACTCCTCTCTAAGAAAACCCGTTGCCCTTGCTGGGGCCTGCCAAGCGGAGCGCGTCTTGGGTGCATTCCATGTGATAGGGCAGCTGCAGGACGCTTCGGGGGGCCCTTGGGAAACAGATCCAGCACCACGGGGCTGGGGACAGGGCTGGCCACACGATGTAGCCGTCACTCCGTTCCAGCTCCTGGTTTGCCATAAAGGAAGAACTGGCAAAGCTCTAAAATTACTTTGCTTCACATTCTTCAAGTACTTTAAAGTGGATTTGGATGAACATCTGGCTCCATCTCCTGTCAAGCTGGATTGCTGGGTTGGCAGCTGTGCAAGCTGCAGACTCCACTCATGGCCTTTTTCGTGGCAAACCTGTGTCTTGCCACTCAGCTCTAAGCCTTCAGAGGCTGGTTTCGTCCTGCCCCAGCCCCACTGTCACGTTTAAGTGTTCTGCACATAAAAGCAAACATGATGTATAAACTTAAATGTGCACCTTAATTGTTAGTTCCTGTATTTTAAAAAGAAGACACCCGTAGTATTCTGGAAAAATAAGTGCATGGGCTCAACTCTGTGGCAGGCAGTCATTCTGTGCACTTCGTCTCACCACCCACTTCTCCAGAATCTACAGAGTTCTGCCCTGTCTTTGTGAGACCGCCTCGGTGATGGGCTGGGAAAGCATCACCCCGTTACTTGGCCTGAGGGGAAGCCTGTTGCCGCACAGCCGTTTGCTAAAAGCACGTGGAAGCCCACCTGAGGACAGGCAGGGTGGCTGCGTTCTCGCCTGTGGAGCGCATCCCCAAAGAGAGTGCCTTGCCAGGAGCCCAGCAGAAGCTTCGATCGAGTGCCGAGGCACAGAAAAGCTTGCTTTTGCTTCCATCGCTACTTTGGAGTGAAACATCCTGGCAAAGATGTGTGATACCACATTCGTGTCTTGAGAAAGCCTGGCCCAGTCCCAGGGGCCTGGAGGGCATTCTAAGCATCGAGGAGCTCTTAGGAAAGGGGGCTCCCCACCACTTTTCTGGCCACATGGTCAAGGAAGAAGGGGCTGTGAGACAGGCCGGTACGGAGTGGGTCAGCCCCCAGGCCCCTTCCAGTCGAGTTGCACAGTCCTGCCTCAGGCACTTATTTGTGGGTGGGCAGGAGGCACGTGTGTGAGGCTGCTCTGGCTGTCACCTGGGTTGGAGCACCCGCCTTTCGATAAGAACCTCCCTTGGCAAGGCACAGGTGGCCGGCTCTGCTTGTCACTCCGGCTTCCAGCTCCTGGCAGGGGGCAGACAACCCAGCAAGGGAGTTGCCAGGGAGTGCCGGCCTCCCTGGCACTTCTGCAGGCTGGGTGAAATCCCAGGCTGTGAAAAGGCCCAGAGTGTCAGAGGGAGCCAGTCTGCTCATGTTTTTCATACTTGAAGTGTCTCCAAAGTCCAACCCACCGGAGGCTGCTGGCCTTGGGCCTGGTGGAAGCACAAGGGCCGGTCAGCATGGACTTGCTCTTTAAAAATGGCAGGAGCGGTGGCCTTGAAACCCAGTCAGGTTCTCCAGGATCACCTGGAAGAGTGCTCCAGGCCGCTCGCTCAACAACTCGGAAGCTCTTGAGACTGGCCCTGTTTTTTCTTGGCCATAAACGGCCATGCCCTTTCCCACCATTCTGACGGCTTCTAGAGAAGCAAGCCTCTCTTGCTCTGGCCAGAGAGGTCTCTCCCTCCCCGCCTGGAGGAGCCATCTGTGAGCCTGAGGGGCCAGCAGGGGTGCCGCCCGCTCCTGCTCGCAGTGCAGTGGCCCTGGTGGCACCTCTGCTTGGAAGGCCGCTCTGACTGCTCTGTTCTCTGTGGTTTTTCCTTTCTGCACCAGCTCTGCCATGGCACCCCTGCTGCCTGACCGGTTCATCGAAGCTGCCGGGCCCGCGGATGACCTGAGGTGAGTGTGCCCCCACCACACCGGTTTTGTCCACGTGCGAAGGAGCACACTCGCCTCCTGAAAGCTTGTCCCGGGGCTCGTCCTGTGCATTTGTTCAAGGACAGGCTGAACATGCACGGAGCGTGTCATGGGCGGAGCTGGATGGAGCCGGGGGTCAGACTAGATGGTCTGAGGGGTCCCTTCTGACTTGCTTTCTTTCTGTGTTTCTATTTGCCCTTGCCTGGCCTCATGCTTGTCTTTGCTGAGGAGCTTTGCGCCTCTGGTGGGAAACCCTCTTTTCCATGAAACTGGCAAAAAGCTTGTGTCCTCATTTGTCTCAGTGGTTAAGCTATGCAAGGCGAGACAATGGGATGGAGGATCAAGTTGGAGCCACCGGCGTGTTGGGGACCTCCCCACGCCAAAGTTGGCAGCAGGCCTTTTCCAGGCTGACTGCATGCCTGCAAAGACAAGAAACCTTTTGTCCTCATTCTTACTCAGAAATCACAGGAGGCCGGAGACTCGCCTTGGGCTCTTAGCCTTCCCAACTTCGTGGGCCTTAATACAGACCTGAGGCCCTGTGCCTGGAGGCTGCCTTCCGGGGTCGCGCTCAGGTGCAGGCAGCTTTGCTGAGGCCCTTCCTGCCGAAGCGGCTCATGGGCACAGCCAGCCCCCACAGAAGTGTGAGCTGGGCTCCCACCCCGCCTGCCCCCGCTCAGCCTTTCCACCCACGGCACGACCGCCTGGCCGGGCAGGGGACCGCCTCCGGCGCGGCCCTCCAGGAGGGCTGCCCCTGCCGTCAGAGGACTGGCCTGCCAGGCCTAGCCTCCTGCTGCCGCTGACGGGGCAGCACCCTGGGGCCCTGGCCTCTCAGTAGCTGCTTCTTTCTTTCTCCGCTCCTCTGCTGTTCGCCCAGGTTGACGCCCCCCCTGGCCACATCGTTGCCATCGTTTTGCTCAGCTCTAGAATCGGCACAATCTCCCGCGGGACCTTCGGCACCTGATTTTCAAGCCCACCCACTGGATGAATTGGATGTTTCTGTCCCTGCCTTGTCCAGGACTCGGATTGAGGAAGTGAGTTGAGTTTGACGCATGGAGACGGAGGGGAGGGGGGAACCAAAAAGTGCTCCTGAGCTGGGGGCGCCTTCCGTAGCTTAAAAAGTAGGAAGGTCCTTAAGATCCGTAATGACGGATACGTCAGTTGGTTCAGAACAGAGCCGCCAGGTTGCTGTCAGGTGCCAGTTGTTGCTCTTGCATAACGCCAGTCCTCCGTCAGCTCCGCTGGCTTCCAATTGAAGCCCGGGCCCAATTTAAGGTGCTGGTTTTGACCTATAAAGCCCTGAACGGCTTGGGACAAGGATACCTGAAGGAATGCCTCCTTCCTTATATGCCCTCCCACCCCTTAAGATCTGCAGGAGAGGCCCTGCTCCGGGAACCCTCCCTGAAGGAGGTCAGGAGAGAAGATACTCGGAGGGCCTTCTCTGCACTGGCGCCCCGGCTATGGAATGGGTTCCCCAGAGAGGTCCACCTGGCGCCGATGTATGCTTTTTGGCACCAGGTCAAAACCTTTTTATTTTTCTGTAATTTTACTGTTTAATATTTTAACTATGTTTTATGCTCAGCATTTGATTATTTTGTATTATTTGGGTTTATACATATTTATTGGATTTTGACTTGTAAGTCGTCCAGGGACCCGCAACTTACTGGACGGGGTAAAAATACCCAAATACCCAGAGAAGGTGAGTGGGCGGGCCGTGAGTGAAAATTATGCTGCCCCTCCCCCACATGAGCAAAGACAGGTGAGCAGCCCTGGAGACGCCCTCGCCATCTCCTCGCCCCCGTTGTGGCATGGGGGAAGTGCTGCCTCCCCATTGGACTTCCTCTAAGGGCGACTGAGACACCTTCTGACATTCTGCATGTCTTTCACTGCGTCCAAACTGTGGGGGCCACCGCAGCTGGGAGAGACCATGTGCTCCCGAACGGGCTAGCTGGGGCTGAGTCGGCCTGCCCTCTCGCTCGTGGCCTTGCTTGGGCCCACCTGGTGCTTGCAGAATTGCTCTGAGGATGCAGTGGGACAACTCCACCTCTGCGCCCGGCCTGTCCCCGTTGCCTTTGTCTCATGTCATCGTTGTCCGTTTCCCTTCCCTGCACAGGCTGAATCAGAGAAGAGGCCAAAGAAAGTCTCCCAGATCCGGATCCGGAAGGCAATTCCCAAGCCGGATCCCAATCTCACTCCCATGGGGCTTCCAAGACCCAAAAGGTAAGGATGCCGACATGGATGGTGACCCACTGCTGTGGTTGCCGCAATTCTCGAGTGCTGGAGTACCATCAGCGGGGTGCCCGGCGCTTTGCAGAATGAAGGAGGGCCCTCCACTCGTGCCTTGCTAACTTGCAAGCAGCAAAGGCATCGCGGAGCGTGTGGCAGGTCCTGGATTTTACGTGGGCGAAGCGTTTCGGGAGAGAGGCTAGTCCTAGCTTGAGGTGAGCATTTTGGGGTCAGGAGGAATGACCTTGGGCAGGAAAGGGGAGGTCCAGAGGTCCAGCCTGCCAGGAGCCGGGGTTGGACTGCAAGTCTAGATGTTCTGTGGCTGGAAACTTCCTACCCAGGGTTGTGTTTCACCCTGAACTTGGGAACAAGCCCCTGCCTTCCCCTGCAGGCTCTTGAGAGCTGCCTCTTCCTCTGCAGAGCCCTCTCCGCGGGAACAGACACTTGGTGTGCACGTTGCAGTTCCTCCTCCCAGGATGTACCAGGCCTCTGGAGGAAGGGCCTGCAGGAAGGCTCCAGCTGCTGCCCTGGATGCACGCCGGCCGGCCCCAGAGCAGGCAGAGGGCGTCCGGAGGCCATTGGTGCAGGTGGCACAGAACTGCCAGAAGCAGGAGGGGAAGTGGGGGAGGAGGCTGAGGAGCTCTGAGGGGGCCCAGGAAGGACAAAGCCCCGCCAGGCTGGGCCAGCAAGTGCAGCAGCGCCCCAGACAGAGGTCCACGCAGCACAGCGAACAGCCCTGCACAGTTTCTGCAGTATCCCAACCTGTCCCCATACTTAATGCGCAGACGGTGGGCTATTTTCCATGCTCCCTCTTCCATCCTCCTGGTCTTGCCATGCCTCCCAGCAGCCCCACGAGCAGAATCTCTGTCCTTACGCCGTTGCCCCTGCGGACCACGGCAGCCTCGTCCTGCTTGGCCCGCTGAGGTTTCAAGGCAGGTTCTGCTTCCCCCTCCTGAGTGTGCCTGCACTCTGGGATGCTTCCTGGCCACCCCAGCCTCCAAAGGGATTTTTATTTAAATCACAAGAAACCCTTTTGAAGAAAGTGACTGCAGAGGAGCAGAATCCCAGAAGGTGCCCTGAGCCCCCAGGCCAAGCCTACCGGAATAACGCTGCCTGCTGTCTGTTCACCGTAAGGCTTCCAAAGGTGTCCCCTTTTTCTGGGTTGGCCCCTCCTTGGAAGAAGCAGCCAAGGACCCTGGGCAGGCACTACCTTCAGTCCCACCAGACAGGCCCTGAAGGGCTCGTTGTGCCTCTGCATTGGCTGTGCTCCCACAAATGGGCAGCCCCCGGCCAGAATGGCTTGGCCTTGAGGGTGAACCCTGCAAGCAGAGTGAGACCTGGCACGTTGTGAGCCGCCACAGAGAACCAACAGGTTGCACTAAGGTTTGTGCACTGCAGCACTGCAGCTGCTTGCTGGTACGTGGAAGAGCAACTGCTGGGGAAAGAACAGTCCTTCGGGTGAATGACTGGCTACGAAGGTGGTGCCGTCAAGAGAGATTTGCGCTCTGGGACCACAAGCTAAGCTTCCTGGAAGACGGACCACTGGCAAGTGACGGGCTGCACCTCACAAAGAACGGGAAGCAGGTGTTTGGCCTCTACGTGAAAAAGTTCATCAGGAAGGCCTTAAAATGCATCATTCAGGGGAGGGGGGAGGGGGACATGCAGCACGGCATATCACCACCTGGCAAAGACTGATATATTTCAGCAGAGGAAAAAGCCTCAGGCGGGGCCCAACACCAGTCTCCCAAAAAATCTAGGAAGAAAACCAGGGCACAGCATATAAGAAACAAACAACATGAACTTGAGCTCATACATGAACATGAGGGCAAATATGATCTTATAGGAATCACTGAAACTTGGATGACTCACATGAGTGGAACATTATTAAAAATGTTTAAATAAATAAATAAATAAACTCTACAATTGATGAATACAACCTGTTTAAGAAAAATAGAAAAGACAAAAATGGAGGTGAAGTTGCACTATATGCAAGAGACACATATATCTACACAGAAATATAAGAAAAGGAACTTAGTAGCCCCATTGAAAGCATCTGGTAAATTTAAAGGGAGCAAAAAACAAGAAAAATGTAGTTGTTGGCCTATATTACCATCCAGCCAGTCAAAAAGAGGACAAGGATGCAACCTTCGAAAAGCATCTTGCCAGCATTTCCAAGAAGATTGATGTAGTCCTTATGGGGGACTTCAATTTCCCTGATACAGGCTGGGAGACAAATTCTGCCAAGCATGGCCCCTCCAAGAGATTCTTGACATACGTATGTTGCTGACAATGTTCTCCAGCAGAAAGTAGAGGAGGGTATGAGAGGATCAGCTATTCTTGATTTAATACTAGCTAACAGGGATGGCCTGCTGGACCAAATAGCAGCCATGGGAACTCTGGGGGAAGGTGACCATGCGATACTTGAATTCTCATTATGAAGGAGACAAAGGGTAACTGGAGCCAGACAAGCATCCTGGACTTCAAGAAAGCCAACTTTAAGGAACTCAGAAAAATTATAAGTGAAGTGCCATGGCAACACACCCGTAAAGGGAAAGGTGTCCAAGAGGGTTGGGAAATCTTGAAAAAGAAGATTCTCCAAGCACAACTATGAACAATTCCATCCAGAAAAAAGTGTGGAAGACTACAGAAGAAGCCCACGTGGCTCCACAAAAAGTTAAGTGACAGCCTGAAAGAAAAAAGGGAAAATGTACAGGAAGTGGAAGCAGGGCCAGGCCACGAAGGAAGCAAATAGCAAGGAATTGCAGGAATAGCATCAGAAGGTTAAAGCAGGAAATGAACTGAGAATAGCAAGGGATGCTAAACACAACAGGAAAGCCTTCTTCAGATACATCCAGAACAAAAGACATGAGAAAGAGAAGGGTGTCCGGCTACTGATTATAGATGGCAGTACTGACAGATGACAAAGAAAAGGCAGAGGCACTCAATTCCTACTTCACCTCAGTCTTCTCCCACAAGGAAATCTGCAATCAAGAGGAAGTTCTGGCTGGAAGAGAGAGATGGCAGCCCAAGATGGACAGAGAAATGGTCAAGGAATACCTAGATGGAATAAACACTTTCAAATCTCCAGGGCCCAACGAACTCCATCCCAGAGCCATAGAAGAGCTAGTGGAGGAACTCTCAGAACCACTGATTATTATCTTTGACGAATCTTGGAAAACAGGAGAAGTACCAGACAACTGGAGAAGGGCTAATGTTGTCCCTGTCTTCAAAAAGGGGGAAAAAGATGAATCTAGGAACTGCAGACCAGTTAGTCTAACATCAATCCCTGGAAAAGTTCTGGAGCAAATTATTAAAAATCCATCTGCAAGCACCTGCAAGAAGAAAATGCAGTGATTAATAGACGCCAGCATGGACTGATCAAAAATAAATCCTGTCAGACTAATTTAATCTCATTTTTTGACTGGGGAATCTCCCAAACGGACAAAGGAAACACTCTGGACATAATCTACCTAGACTTTAGCAAAGCTTTCGACATAGTGCCACATGACATTCTGATAAGCAACTTAGTAAAACCTGGACCAGATGGAAGAACTACTAGGTGGATCCAAAATTGGCTGCTAAATCAGACACAAGGAGTGCTCATCAATGGCACCTTCTCAAATTGGATGGGGGTAATGAGTGGGGTGCCACAGGGTTCAGTCCTGGGCCCAGTGCTCTTCAACATCTTTATTCATGATTGAGATGAGGAAGTACAAGGAACGATAATCAGATTTGCAGATGATAAAAAAAACTGGGTGGAATAGCAAACACCCTAGAAGACAGAATGAAGGTCCAGGGCAAGCATGATAAACTTGAACACTGGGCTCAAAGCAACAGAATGAAATTCAAAAAGGACAAGTGCCAAATTCGCTGCCATCTTTCTGGAAAAAGAAACCAGATGTATTGATACAAGATGGGAATACATGGCTCAACAGAACTGAAAAAGATCTTGGAGTAACTGTGGACAATAAGCTAAACATGAGCCAACAGGATGATGTAGCTGCCAAAAGGACAAGTGCTATCTTGGGGTGCATTAACAGAAGTATTACTTCTAAATCACAGGAAGTCGTAGTTCCCCTATGCTCCTCACTAGTTATCTGGAATACGCGTCCAGTTCTGGGACCAAGATTTAGGAAAGATGCAGAAAAATTAGAAAGTGTCCAGAGGAGAGCCACAAAAATGATCCAGGGTTTGGAAACACTGCCCTCTGAAGGGATACTGAGAGAACTGGGCATATTCAGCCTTGCGAAGAGAAGACTGAGGGGGGACATGATATCCCTATATAAGTACCTCAAAGGCTGTCACAGAGAGGAAGGTCAAGATCTCTCTGAAACAGGAGCGCTCAACATGGAACAATCAATTCAAGTTGCAACAACCCAGATACAGGCTGGACCTCAGGAAAAGCTTCCTCACTGTCGGAGCAACACGGCAGTGGAACCGGCTGCCTGGAGAGGTGGGGGGCTCTCCCACACTGGAAGCATTCAAGGCGGAACTGGACAGCCATCTGAGTGAGATGGTGTAATATGGTGTCCAGCCATAGCAGGGGGCTGTACCCCATGGTCTTTATGGCCCCTTCCAACTCTATTATTCTACAATTATGTGTGAAGCTGGCTGCCAAGTTTTTCCACGGTTTCCCCATTTTGGCCAGTGACTTCTATAGCAGATCAGCCGTGGCCCCTCCAGCCACCATTTCCACTGATCCATTCGCCTGGGCACCGCTGCGTGGCCAGAAGGCATGGCACTGATTGGGTGCCCCTGGTCCTGCCCCTCAGCGCATGCCCCACGCCACCTGGCTGCCATTTCTGCTGCCTGCCCAGCTCGCAGGGGCTGGTGGGATGCATGCCGCCATGCAGAGGGAAGATGGAGGCACTGAGGCCACTCGTGAGCATTTGCCTCGTGTATGCGCGAACTGGACATGAAGTGAGAAAGGTAGCTTTGTGGTATTCCTTAGTGTTTCGTATGAACACCCCCTTGTTTAAAAAGACCCCTTTGGGCCTGAGAGAAGAGATCAGTTGGGTAACTGCAGCGGAGGCAGGACAGAAACCACGAGGGCAGCACCACCAGCGTGCCCCTCCTGGCAGCTGGCCACCTCTGTGCCCCACAGAAATGCTGGGCTGCTCCACAGCGGCTCTTCTGCTCTGCCTGCGGGAGCAAATGTTTCCCTGGCACAGTGGCCTCCATCGCCGTGTTGCAGCAGCTCGTAAAGTCCCGTTTTGTCTGGTAGAAGAACAACTACTACTGGGGTTGAACATTTGTGTGGCAATAGATATGAATGGCTCTAAGTCTCTTCTTATCCCTTCAGGTTAAAGAAGACAGAATTCAGTTTAGAAGAAATATACACCAACAAGAACTACAGCTCTCCCCCCACAACCAGGTTGGTTCCATTCACCAGCAGGAGGGTGGGCTGGCTCCGCCCTGGGGCCCTGCACAGGCTCTGCCCCACAGCGGCACAGAGGTGGCGCAGCGCTGCCGCGCAGGACCAAGCATTCCCAGGCCGCTCACTGGCTCTCGTCCGTTCATGTGTTGTGTGGCTGAGGCGGCTTGTTTGGAGTAAGCTGCTCATCTTGTCACCTTCAGTTCTTGCTTATGTCTGTTCACACACACACTCAGCACGTATCACGTTGCTTGGTTCGCACACGCAGAAGAGGGGTCAGGTGTGCTGCAGGCGAGGCCCCTTTTTGGCCCTCCTCCTCCAACCCCAGCTCGGGTAGCCATGTCCTCTATGCCGTTTGCTTCTTCCCAGCCAGCCCTTCCAAAAGCAAAGTTTTTTATTTAGGTGCTAATACAGCTGATGCCTACAGACCTTTGGTTTGTGCTTGCAGAGTAAAGCAAGACTAAGCTATTTCACCTGGATATCCATTTGCCAGGACAAGGAAGTGCCCTGACCAACTGGGTGGCAGCAAACGTCTTTCTAAGAGGAACTAGTTTTGGCTAGAAACTTTGAGAAACAGATGCCTTGGTGTGACTGCAATCTCCGTCTGCTAAGACTACTGCCACACAAGTACATCTGTTTAGAATCACGTGGTCAGTGCATTCAGTCATTCATTCAGTTGCATTCCCTTAATCCATGAGATACCATTGCAGTAAGGATATTCTAAGTTTACTGCTTTGGGCTTTTCCAGGTGCTTGGAAACCATCTTTGAGGAGCCAAAGGAGAAAAATGGATCTTTGATTTCCATTAGCCAGCAGAAGAGAAAGAGGATTTTGGAATTTCAAGACTTCACTGTTCCCAGGAAAAGGAAAGCTCGGAGCAGAGTCAAGGTGATGGGCAGTTTCACCAGGGCCCAAAAGGCAGCTTTGGAGGGAAGAGAACTGGATGTCCTTCTGATTCAGAAGCTAACAGACCTCGAAATGTTCTTTGCCAAGGAGGAGCAGGAACAAGCATCTGGCAGTTGAGGTTGGATCGCCAGCTGGAAGGGGCCGGGGCTTCCTTGAGCATTCCAGCGTGCCCAGGGGGACACCTTAGTTTTCCCATGCCAGCTGCTCAGCTGTGCTCAGCTCGCTTCTGGACCTGTCTGTCGTGGTCACAGAGATATTTTCTTCAACACTGGAGAACCACTAATTTCCTTGGAGGCTCTGTCTTTCTTCTCTGGTGTCGCTGGAGATTTACCTGTGGTTTTAAAAAATCCCCTGGGAAAATAATTGGGCAAATTAAAGGCTGAAATAATGCACCTTCACAGATTAAAGCATTTCAAGGACTTCCAGATGTTGTACACTGACTTGGATCTGCTGCTCTTCTCCAGTGGCCCCTCCAGATGTGACTGGGAGGTGAGGAACTAGGCGTGGTGAGCTTGTCTCAGTGGACTGCCGGGAGCCCTTTACTCACAAGGACCGCTTGCTGAAGCACGGCGAAAAATGGCACATGCGGTTTCCATCCTCTGCAGCCAGCGAGGCCCCTTTAGGACTCCTTTGTCCCCAGCCAGGTGAGACAGCAGGCCCCTGCCTTGACACCAGAGCACCAGCATGTTGCGCTCCGCTGCCCGGGGGCCCACGTGAGGTGCGCGTACTTGCTTTCATGCACTGTGGGGACCAATCGATCGATTGATCGATCGTCTGGAGTTCAGGGTTATCAGGAAACGACTTTAGCTGGTTTTGGTTTTCTCCGAGCCAAGAGGTGAGGGTGGGGCAGGGGCAGGGGCAGCAAGGGGGTGGCAGAGCTCAGCCCCCACTGGGCCCTTTCTGTGCCCTGAAGCTTGATGTGGGCAGTGGGGCACTTCAGCAGCAGAGACTTTCATTGTCCTTTAAGGAGGCTGCTGAGGCCTCGACGGTCTGCCAGATTTGGCTGCCCCTCCTGTCACGCTCCCTGACCCTTACCCTCGTCTCTTCCGTTCCTTCCAGGGTTGACCTGAGCAGGGCCTTCCAGGTTTTGCCCTTGCTATGCCAGGGGAACAAGTGACTAACAGGCCGGTGTGCACAGCATGGCCACCAGCGTGCTGCTGGGTCGACATGTGGGACTGGTGAGCAGCAAGGCGCCGCTTGCAGCCACTGGCAGGAAGTATGAGCCTTCTCCCCTGGTGGGACGACTGCCATGCTCTGGCGCAGTCCTTTCCCTTGGAACATTTCATATGGTCCGCAGTAGCCGCCAGCTGTCTGCAGGCCTGGACTTTGGACCAGGTTTAGAGGCTGAAACTCCTGCTGGTCACCTCCTGCTCTCTTCATCTTAAATTTGCACTTTGTACCTCCACCCCATGGGAACTCTCTGTAGCCCCCAGAATGCGTGCAGCCCTGACACTTAGCCAAGGATGGCTGCTCAGGCACTCCCCACAACGAAGGCACGGTTGTTTTCCTGCCATTCTAATAGCTTGAGCAGGACAAGGTGTTGAGAGCAGAAACGGCGTCACCTGGGGAACCCTGGGCCTTGAAACTGGAGGTATGTGCCTGAAATCGTGGACGCATTTCTGCTCCCTACACGTCATCCCCAGTGCGATAAAGATGCACCCGGAGAATCATTCCAAGAGCCTCGGCAGCGCAGCCATTTTCGTGGGCACATAGGTGACCCCTTCTCTTCGCTGCTGCATGCAAGTCCAGCCTTCCTCAGCCTGGCCCCACTCAAATGTGACGGACTGTGCCTCCCACCATTTTCATTCATCTTCGCCACAGGATTATAGGAAGTATAGTCTGAGACATCTAGAGGGCACTAGGTTGGGGAGGCTGCCCAAGACGATCAAACAATACCTTTTGGGGTCTGGAGATGTCTGAATCCCTCCAGTCTCAGTGAGGGCAGGGGGGTCTGTGCAGCCCCGAAGCCACCCAGCCAATGAACCGCAGTGGGTCAGTTGCTCATGAGGCAGCTGACAGTGCTCCCGGCAGCCTGGCTCAAAAGGGATTTCTCCCTCCCCCCAGTCCTGTTGCACGTTCCTGGCATCTTTTGGGGTGGTCTCCCCAAAAGTACGGCGCAAGTGTACCTCCAAGCCTCGGGGAAGAGTTGAAACAGCGCAACCGCCAGCATGGCCAGTTCAGCAGTTGAAATCAAGAGGGCCATGCTGCCTAGTGGGCGGTGCCGCCCCTCCTTTTTGTGTTTCTGCCCTCGCTGGAGCTTGTCCATGGACTGGCAAGGCGCCTGATTCCCCACAACTGGCTGCAGTCACACTTTCTACTGCATTGCCACAAGTGTGCACTTGCACACCTGTGGTGGACCAAGATGACGATGGTGATGATGACCGGGGCCTTTCAGTCCAATTGCACTTTCTTGAGGCTCCCAAAAAAAAAAAAAAAAAGCTGGGGAACAAGAGGAGGTCCTTCTGAGGTGTCCTTCGGCCCCTGCAGAAGGTCGGGGCCGGCGGGTCGAGGGAGCGAGTGGAGCAGCCATGCTGCTCCCGCCCAGCCGCTCCATCGGCATCCCCACCAGCCGTGAGAGAATTGCCCCGCCGGGTTTGGACCACACAACAGCTCCTCCTGGGTGTAGCCTCAGGGTGGCTTACTCGTGTCACAGGCCAAGGGGCAGGAGCAGTGCTTATCTGGGCACCACCGGAGCCCCCGCCCCCCACGGCTGCTTGCCTGTGGGGAACCACTGTGTCCTGTGAGCCTGGTCCACATTTCGGGTGTGCGGCGTTGGGTCCTCATCAGGCGATAGAGCCTTTTTGTCCCATAGTGGGATTTCATGGCAAAATACGTACATCAGGGCAGACTTTCAGATGGATGTTTCCGAGTCCATGGTCGGGATGACCTTCTTTAGCATAGGCCAGATGCTTCCTACACAGTCAGTTCGAGAATGTCTGTCGCTGTGTTTTGTGTGTACTTTTTTTGTTAGCGTCCTTTCCGCAACTGCAGGACTGTAACTGGGGCTGCGAGGACCGTGCTCGGCATGGTTTTCTCATAGTTGCCACATCCCTGATGTGGGCCAGGTTCTGTGGCAATCCCACCAGGGATGCTGTTTCGCCATTCTTGTCTGGGAAGGGGTTCTTTTCTCCCCGGATTGTTCATAGATTCAGCAAAGGCCCTGCGCTCCTGCTTCTTGGAGGACTCCACTAGGGCAACCGGTGGCGGGGGCTGGTGCAGGCGAGAGTGTCCGCTGCCCAGACTTCAGAAAGAGATGGTGAACGTGCTTCCTGGGAAGGCCTGCCTTCCGAGGAACTGTTTTGAGTTGGAAGCCGGATTGCTTTGCTTAATTGGTTTTCAGTATAATCACGGACATGATTCTACTCAGAATGTGCAAAAGAAATTCCCTTTTCCCGTTGAAGTGAAGGCAGCCCTAAGATATATTCTTAGAAGCACAGAGCAGAAAGCTTGGTGGCTCTGGTTTGAGGGGGCTGTGCCTGAATGCAGTCAGAGCAGCTTTGGTCTTGTGCTGCCATCTCGGCCTGCCCACCAGCGGCACAGCTCCGCCTGCTCCCTCCTCGCCAGCAGTTTTCACTGTGCTGGTGCGCCTGCATTCTGTCACTGGTGATACGGGGCTGACTGTTCAGCCAGCGTCCGAATTCTGAGCTCTGTGATAAAGCTCCAGCCACTCAGCGGTTGATGGCCAAGAAGCTGCTTGTAACAATGCTTGTTTTTAAGCCTTTTGCGCTAATTTAAAAAAAAGAATGAAAATTTGCACATTTTTGTACCAGTGGCTGCTCCCGTGACATCATCATGACTTGTTTTTAATTTCAGTAGTCTCTGAATTTTAAATTTCACTTTTCTTTTCCTGTACTTAAATTATGGAAATAAAACATAATATTTCAAATGTGCACCAAGGGAATTTCTTCTTTTTTATACCATTGCCTTTATTTAACATTTGAAAAAAGTACAAGGAAAAGGTGATTTAGAGAAGACAAGAGGCGATTTAACCACCTGAGATTAACCCAGGACCCATCAGCCAGGAGGCAAGCCAGACTGTTGGGCAATTGCAGGCCGCAGGGAGTTCACGCCCCACTGAACCCTGGAGGGCCCCCTCGGTTGGGGTCACGTGTGCTTCACCTCCGGAGGGCCACAACAGGGGTGCTGCTGGCAGCGTAGAGAACCGGCAGAGCTGCCCGCCGCAGAAAGCGCGCCTCTCGGGAAGCACGGTTAGGGTTGTGAAGAATACTCGCTTTTCCCAGTAAAGGATTCACGTGACAACAAAAATGGAAACCATATTTCTAAGAAGGGGGAACCGCTGCTCTGTGTATTTATTTGCTTGCTGAGCTTTGCACCCCCCAAGGCAGGCGAGAGGTACCAGCCTCTCGGGCCTGGCTCCCACCGGCAAGGCTTGCCCCAGGTTGGCGAAGAGAGCGGGATTGTCCTCTGCTTTGCCCCAAATTCCTGTGCAGCTGCCCCTCCAGGTGGAATTAGGTGAAACGGCAGGCAGTTAACCATCCGCCACTCGTGGCTGCTCCAGCCCTCGCCTGCCAGTGGGTCCTTTGCTGGCCAGCACGTTGCCTGCGTGCGGCGAGCCTCTTCCCAGCTGGAAGGCAGACTGCCAGGCGGCCACGTGTGCCGGATCGGACTGGCCAGTGTCTTGCCCGGCTGAGCAACATGCTGGCCTGAGAAGGCCAGGGCGCCGTGTGGGTATTCCCCAGGGCCATGGTTTTGCCATACGTGTCACCCACTCCCCAGCCACTTGGAAAGAGGTAGCAGCTTCGGCCTCGTGTACTGATTGCAGCTCGGCCCGTGGCTGTCGGGGTGGCTGTGTGAGAATGCTGCTTATTGAGTAGTCGTTGCTCTCCATTCGGTCCTCCCTTCAGCAAACTAGCTGTTGTTCTAGGACGGAACCGCTTGCCACGAACCAGTGGATGGCTGAAGCATGGTCTCTTTTAAAGGTTGTACTCAAGGTGTTCTTCAGCTTTTGTAAAACAAAGTCATATCTGGAAGTGCCCCAAAGAAGCCAGTGAAGCATGTACGTAAAGGGGAGTTGGATCTTGGGGTTGGCAGGATGCTGCTGGGAGCGGCAGGGGGTTTGCTCCTTCACACAGCTGGATAAGGTCCAACTTGTCTCTGCTTACTAAGGAAAACGGCCACAGGTAGAAATCCAAAAGTCCTCTTGCAAGTTTTGCATTTTTGGGGGTTCCTCTGGACATGATGTCACTGTGCTGAAGAGGCACAGCTGTCCGTTTTGCAGAAGTCCAGGATGCCTGAAAAGCAAGAGAGGACGTGTTTGTCTCGCGCACATACTTAGGCCTCTGCATGCAGGCGCACGGGCCGTGACTTCCTGACAATGCCCAGCGGCTTCTGCATCGCACTCTCCTCACCCAGTGCCAGGCACGGTGCACAGAGCGGGATCTGGGTTGCCTGGGCACGGCATTCGGCTTGCTGATTTGCGTGTGGAGCGCGCACAGAACACGCTGCTGATGCTCAGTAACAACACGGCACCTACGTCAGTTACGGCACAGATCCCTCAAAGATCCCCGTCATGCAGGACCCCCACCCAGCCAGCCTGGACCTTGAGCCCTGGGTGCTGCTCTGGACCTCGGGTGGGGGTGGGAAGGACCCTGCCCCCCTCGCTGCCTGAGGCCTTCCCCTATGAAACTGGGGGTGGTCTTGGGAGGTAGGGAAGGTGTGCTCCCTCCCTCCCTTCATGTGGAGAGGGAGATTTTAAGAGCACAAGGCAAACCTCGCTGACTAGAAGCTTTCAGTAGCTTGCACAGATCAGTTCCCCATCCTCCTCTTTCCTGACCCCAGCCAGTTCCCTGGAAGCTCTCTCTTCATGGTCAGGGTCTTTGCCTGGCTGCTCCTTCATCCCATTCTTTTAATGCACCAACATGCGGGTTTGGGAGTCTCAGAGCATTTAGAACCGGAGTCTCACAGGAGCAAGCTTTTCCTTCAAACAAACTGGTGTTCAACCACACAAGTTCATTCTAGGAAGGACAAAGACATTTCGGACAAGGCCCAAGGCTTCCCTAGCAAACAGATGGCACAGGTCAGAGTTGACTCTGGCGCTTCTAGCTCCACTCTACCAGTTGTTTGATATGGCCTCCAGATGTTCGACTGCAATTCCCATAGATCAATAGTCGTTCCGGCTGGGGCCAGTCAACACATCTGGAGGGCACCAGGCTGGGGAAGGCTGGATTACGAAAGGTTGCGGCCCAGCAATGGGGGAGCTTTAGCAGGGGATGGGCCAAATTCACCGAGGCGGCCCAGGAGAGCGGCTGTGGCGCGCCAGCGGCTGCGGGGCCTGGGCCGCAGGGGGAACAGATGGCCCAGCCGGAGGGAGCCGGCCTGTCCCGGCACCGAGGCTCTTCTGATGTGCTCCAGCGTGCTGCCACTGCACAAGCTCTGACTCCCTGGCAGATCCCACGGCCTTCCTTGGGCAGTGCTGCTGGCTGTGGCAGCCGGCCTGTAGTAGGAGGCACGAGGCCAACCCGGCCCGCATCTTCTTCGCGAGCACCTGGCTCACCGGCGGGTGTGCAGCTAAAGATGGACTCTGCAAGCTGGAGGAAGGCCTGCCCAAGGATGGCCTCGTAGTGCAGGTGGCTCACGGGGATGAGTCGCTGGGTGGCGTCTTTAAAGAGCAGGTCGCTTGCTTCATACTTCTGCGACTGAAAGAGCCGAAATGCAGCGGCCGTGCCCACCTCCTGAAGGGCAACAGGGAGAGCCGGGGTCAGTGCCACAAGCGGGCTGCCCAGGGCCGGCTGGTCTCCTATGTCCCTTTGCTCGCTCGCAGTATTTCTCCGCCACATCACAGCCAAAGTTCTCTGCACAAAGGAGGTTCAAGTGTTAAAAATAAGGTATGAAACCAGAAAAAGAGAATGACGTGATGAAACACTCCACAGCACACGGGCGCGGATGAAATCAAATCCAGGCAGGTCTTCCAATGTCAACAAGCCAGAAACTCAGGAAACCTTGATATCTGAGACCGTGAGGCCACGGAAAAGCCCGAAAGCAGCAGCAAAGCCTTTGCTGGGGCCCAGGCCAGGCCCAGGCAGAGCCCTCCATCCGCCCCCAGGGCAGCTGCACATTTAGAGGGACCCCAGTGAGGGAGCCAGGGCAGGAGAGGGCCCTCCGGGAGCCCCAGCCCCAGCCGTTTCGGGGCTTCAAAAGGCAACGCCGGCATGTCGACCTGCACGTGGAAGCAGCCTGAGGAGCAGCGTGGACGGCACTGCCCAGGCAGGCGACTCGTGGCTGAGCGCTCCTGTTCCGACTCACCCACCTGCGCTCCTGGCCTGGGCCCCCTGCAGCTCCCAAGTCAGCTCAAGGCAGAGGATGTTGCGGCGACTGAGTGGGAGATCGCCAGGGCAGTGGGCGCTGGGCAGCCCAGGCGGCCTCTGTCCAGGCAGGTGGCAGTCCGTTCACCCCAAGCCTCTCCAGGCCACATGTGCGGCTGGTGCCACTGCTGGGTCCCCAGCTGCAGATGATGCTGTGGGGGGGGGTGCCTGAGTGGAATGCCACTCCACTGGGCAGGCGAGCCTCCTGCCAGCAGCATCCATCTGCCTGGGCAGGGCCTGTTCCCGTGGTTTCGTTCAGCTGCAGAACAACCTGCACGGAGTTGCTTCTTCCTTAGCGATGTATACCTTCAAAGTGGCGAATGCCCTTGGAATGGTTTACAGTCAGAAAAACAAAACAAAGGAGACAAAATCCCCAAGCCAAAAGTGCAATAATAAAACCAGAAAAATAACACAGTATTAAACAGTTCTGTATCACCCACAGCCAAACCTTGCTCTAGCGTGTCAAGCTATCTCCCGCATGGTCTTCCTCTTCTCCAGCCTTCAACCATCCCTAACATGATTGTCATCTCTGGCACTCATTCTGAAATGAGTCTTGCCTTCTCATAATGTTCCAAAAGTATGACGGCTTCAGTTTTGCCATTTTTACTTCTAAGGAACATTCTTGACGGATCTGTTCTAGTCCCCACTTGTTTGCCGTATAATGGGACCTAGTTGAACTGTTACACCGGTTGCCCAGATCATGTGCCAAGGGTTGAGAAAAACTCCTCAGCACCAGCTTCCTCAACCATCCACTCAAGCAGGAGCAGAACTGCTGCCAGGGTGCCTGAAGACTCAGCCCACAGAGAGGATGGGGCAGTCCGTGGTGCTGGAAACCCTCCTCGTCCCTCTCTCTGCAGAGGCCAAGCCAGGCGGTGGCTGTGCCAAGCCAGGCCCACACGAGCCAACCATGAAACTGATCTGCAGCATCAGGAATGTCTCAAGCCTCTCGGCAGCCCTCGTGCCTCTCCGATTCTTGCCAGGCTGCTCAGCTCTGCACTTGCACAGATTCAGAAGTCTCATTGGAGCCAGATGAAAGTCAGCCAAAGGCGCACCAGCCCACCTGGGATAGCCATCTCGCCTGCCAGACTCAGGACAGCATTAAAGGAGCTGGAACAGGAGGCAGGGCGGCCTGGCTGACCACGCATGCGGACTGTTGGGGGACGGCATGGCACGGCATGGCCAGGAGCTCCTTCTGTTTCCGTGAGGTTCTGTGGGAGGGTCGCTTCCCGGACGCTTCAGCCTGGGCAGGGGTCTCTCTCCTTGGGGATTTCCAGCATAGCCTCATGTGCACTTTCTAAAAGATGGAGGGCTCAGCAGACCCTTGCGCAGGTCAAATAAATGGTCGTTGCCACAGAGCGGTGCTCTGCTGGGCCTCACAGGCTCCCACTCACGCATCGCGCGCTCTCAAATAGCACCAACACTCCATCAGACCGGCACCTCCAACTTTACCTGGGACTTAGCCAAGAAGTCGTAGACCCTGGCCACAGTCATTGGCCGCGCCACGACCACACTGGGCGGAACGGGGCCCAGGTTGCAGGTCTGCCAGTCCGTCACTGCTGCTCGGCTCCCGTCTGGGCACAGGAGCTCCAGGTCCCCTGCAGAGTATCCCGTTGCCCATCCTGAGCTTTTCAGGTCTGCACAGAAAGAGAGCGATGCAGTGACTTCCAAGGTGGGGTCTTTCAATAAATCCACGCTGTAAACAGGAGCCAATCCCCGTGGCTGGTTACTCTGAAAGTCCTGGATTCATGGAATCATAGACTAATAGGGCTGGAAGGGGTCTGTGAGGCCACTGCACCAGCCCCCTGCTCGATGCAGGACTCCCTGGCAGACGGCTGTCCAGTTTCCCTCACCCTAACCCTCCTGAATGCCTCCCCTGTGGGAGACTCCGCCACCTCCCTAGGACATCAGTCCCATTGCCGTGCTGCTCGGACAGCCAGGAAGTGTCCCCCGATGTCCAGCTGGAGCCTGACTTCCCACAATGTGAGCCCATTACTCCGTATCCTGCACTCCGGGATGACCAAGAAGAGATGCTGGTCTCCCCGGTGTGGCAGCCTTTCAAGGATCTGGAAAGTGCTGGCCTCTGTCCCTCCAGCCTTCTCTTTGCAAGGCTAAGCACGCCAAGCTCTTTCAGCCTCTCCTCACTGAGCTTTGCCTCCAGTCCCCAGATCCCCTTTGTGATCCTCTGCTGACCTCTCCCCAGTGCGTCTGCATCTTTCTTCGAGTGCAGTGCCCAGAATTGGATGCAGCCCTCCGGGCGAAGCCGAACTAGCAGTGAGCAGAGGGGAGCTAGTGCTTCAAGGGACTTGGAAGTGATACTTCTGTGAATGCAGCCTAAAACAGCAAGTGCCCTTTTTGCAGCCCCATCCCATTGTGGGCTCTTATTCAGCTTGGGATCCACAGCCATTCCAAGACCCTCCTCGCTTGCAGTGTCACTGGGCCAAGTGCCTCCCATCTGGCAACTGTGCCTTTGGTTCCGCCTTCTTGGGTGCAGAACATGGCATTTGGCCCTGCTGGATTTCATTCTGTTGCTTTCAGCCCAGCACTCCCACCTGCCAAGGTCACCTTAATCTTCTCTCTGTCTTCCAGGGGATTAGCTGCCCCACCCAGTTTTGTGCCATCTGACCAGCTTTCCCTGCAGCTCTTCATCAAGTCATTAATGAAAATGTTAGAGCTCTGGGCCCAGGACTGAGCCCTGCAGTGGGGACCCCCTGGGGGTCCCTTGCACTTGCCTGCAATGAGGCAGTCCACTGGGCGTCCCCGCGGGTCACACTGCACCACCTACAAGCAGCTTCTCAGCGTGGAGCAACCCACAGCTGGCCCAGTGCTCCGCTGGGCTCACCGTGGCTTGCTCTCCTGCTTCCTGCTCTGCCCTCCAGCCAGTGTCCCAGATGCGGGTCCAGGTGCAAGCTCTCACAGCACAGCCTCCCCCTCCCCTCTCTGGCCACAACTTCCCTTTTCTCTCAGGGCCTCCCCCAGTGGCAGCCGCTCTGCCAGTGCGCAGGAGGCATGTGGGAGCAACCATCACTGACTCCTTTGCCTAAGAAAACTACAGAAACAACAGAGCGAGTCGGAAGGGGCCTCCCAGGCCATCTTGTCGGCCCCCAGGTCCAGCCGACTCCACTCGTGACATGCCAATTTCTTAAGACAGAATTTCTGTAGGCTTCATGGTTGTGCCCATGCACTCTTGCAGCATTCCAATATATGCAGTTCTGCCTTGTCTGTTGCCTTCTTACACTCAATATTCTGGAGCAGGTTATGGTGTTCCAAGAAAGCCACATCGCCGAAACTTCTTCCATGGGGGTCTCCAAAGAGGCACCTTGAAAAAGGAAAGTGGCGCCAAGCCAGCAAGCATTAGTCCTGATCGAAACCGGCCGAACACAGTGCAGCTGCACGAGGTCCTGGCTCGGGCCACTAGCAGGCCCGGCCCCAGCCGCTTCCGGCCGGGCTGGGACCCATGGCCTCCCCTCAGCTGCGCCCCAGCCTGTGAACCGAGGGACCTGACCTGGGACTGAGCTGGCCTTGGAAGGTGTGGTGGAAACTCTGCTGATGCTATGATGACCCTCTTGAGCTTCTTGCCGAATTGCACGTATTGCAGCCAGTGTCGAAAGCGCAAGGAATACCAGCACCCTTGTGTCAAGGTTGACAATCCCGGGCGTGGGGGGGCAGTTGCTGGGGTGCGGGCTTCTGGAGGACGCTCTCCCATATCAGCCGGCTCTATCGGGGGCAGGGAAGGGAGAGCAGCCCTCCCAGTGTCGGAAGCAGGCTGCACACTGGCACGAGACGAGCGCAAACACTCCAAGATGGCACTGAAGTGTAACTGTTCAAGAGCCAGCTCTTGGCGTTCCTGCTGGAACTTTGATGCATCAGCTTCAAGGGGGTCAACAGGAAGGGGGTTCTCTACCTTCCCCAGCCTGGAGTTGGGGTACGACTCCCAGGAATCCCAGCAAGCAACCGTGCCGGCTGGAGATTATAGAAGCTGTGATCTGACTCATCTGGAAGGTGTGGGCTGGGGAAGGAGGTCAGCCAAGCAAAGTCCATTTTTTCTTCTACTTGTGACAGTGCCATGACTGAAATCCCTTTTAAATGGGAAAGTGCACATTGTCTGATTAGTAAGATAATTGTGATTTGAGTTACTATTTAAAACATCAGGGCTGACCCATCGTTTTGTGGTGGTGGTTGTTGTAACACATCACGGCCAGGGAAGCCCCGGCCGAGCCTGCTGTGGCACTGGAGGGCACCCTCACCTTGGCCTGGGGCCTAAACCCTGCACGGGCCGCCCAGCCTGCCCGGCATCCACCTTTCTCAGGAAGGGGGGGCAGGTGGCAAGCAGCCAAGCGCTCCAGGGGAGCCTCCGCGTCAGTCCAAGCACCAGGGCCGGCCTTCTCAGGCAGCCTGCCAGGCATCAGCCACGGAGGCCTGGCCCGGGGTTCCATGGGCAGCCCCTCCTCTGACAGCATGGGGAGGAACAGTCTCTCCCGCCACGCGGAGATGGGGCCAGGGCGCGTTGCCTCGGCTGAGGCCAGGGCAGGATGCGCCCTCTCCCCGTCCAGCGGCCTTTTGCCCTCACGCTTCCTCATGATGTTCGGATGCTTGCAACCCGAAAGCGCGCACCATGGTCGGAGGTTATAAATATAAAGCTACAAAGGCTCCTGAGAGGGCAGCCAGTCAAGCCCTGGGGGCCGTGGAGACATTTCAGCCTCCACAAGGGCAGCTTCAGGGGACGTGCAGCTCAGCAAGGAAAGGACCCGGCCACCTCCACTCAGAGCTTTGAACGGATGGCTGGATGGACAGGATGACCGCCCGTCACCGGCCATTTCGTACATCGCATATGGGCTCAGGCACGAGCGGCTGGGACTGCCGCACTTTGCAACGGCAGCTGCTGAGCAGAGCCGAGGCCTCAACCGCAGAGCAGCCGCTCTGTGAGGCCGCCGCGGGCGTTGGGCTCGCTCCGGGTCCATCGTGGAGGGGGGGTCAACATTGCATTGCCGTGGATCTCAGCCTTCCTGCTACCTCTGCCCAGGCTGCCTGCATCTCATGTCTACGCGGGGGATCTCCACACCTCAGACACTCCCCGCAATGCAGGCAGGCAGCATGGCTCCTGCGGACACTTCCTGGCGCCTGCCATGGGGCTCGAGCCCCACAAGGAAAATGTCGGCTGCATCCTCTCCCGAATGCCTGGGACTGCTGCGGAGGGGGTGCTCCCGGTGCTGGGAGTGAGGCTTCAAGGGAGAAGCTTGGGGAGCTGGGGCTCAGGTCCCACTTGCCTGGGAGGCAAGCATTTGTCCTTTGCCACCCCACTCCCGGCACACCTTTTCTTGGGGTGTCCAGGACGGTCTCTCAGTTTGTCAGGTGCTATTCTTGATGCTACATATTTCATTTCATTTATTCTTCTTATTAAATTCATATCCTGCCCTTTTCCTGCAAGTATCCCCAATCAGTTCGTATAACGAATCTCCTCCTCTCACCTGGGTTGTCACAACAGCCCAGTCATGCCAAGGGCCAGCAAACTTGGTGGCCACACAGGGACCCGAACCCAGGACTTCTGAGCAGCGGTCCAGCTCTTTTGAGACCACAACTGTCCCACGTCGGACAAGGGTGGAATTTGGTCTCCTTCGCAGCTCCTAAGAGTCCAGTCATGCTGGACATGTTTCAGACATGCGTGCTGTTGCTAAGCGAGGGCTCCTCAGCACATGGGTAGGCCAGCATAAACATAAGGATCCAGCCACATCTCCCCGTTGCTGCAGGCCTGAAAGTCAGGCAGTCTGGGGGAGGCCATGCAGGCGTGTTGCGTAATGTATATTATTAAAGGGTCTGGGGAGCGTAAGCGTAAGAAAATCAACCGGAAAACACGTTTGTTCAATGGACAAAACGACTTGGATGCTTCTGGCGCCGAGTGGCCTGCATTGATTGTATTCCCCACGGTCTGCAGACTGCCCAGGGACGGACGGCGGTGGAAAAGGTGCATCCAGCAACTGTCCCTCGAACCTCTCCAAACAGCAGCTTGGAACTAACTGCAAGTTCTATGGTGAGGAACAGCCCCCCATCCTGGCTGAGATAAGCCCTCTTCCTGCAGAGGACAGATGCAAAGGCTCCCAAAGATCTGAACAGGCATTGTTAAATTTGGTCGTGGTATGAAGTTTGCTGGATTTTGCGCATGACGTGAAGGGCGGCGGCGGCACACTCGGCTGCCAGACTTCAAGCCGTGCAGTTGATTCGCCGGCTGTCTAGATTCGTCCCCGGCAATGGGAGGGAAGAGGGTGGGCGCCAGGAAGACTGTGCGTAAGGCAGCACCCAGCCGTCCCGCCACCCCCCGCAAGGCCCAGAGAGGCAGCTGGTGTGATCCTTTCCGTACTGGTCAGGGTTCATCTTTTGGTATCCCAGCTCCGAGGTCTCTGGACGTGGGAGCCGGGGCTTCAAAAAATCCTGTGGCCCCCAAGCAGCACTGGGGGGGCCCTTACATGGAGCCCCGGAAAGGCTCGTGATGTTAAAACTTGCAACAGAAAGTGCCAGGCGTGTGTGCTTCACCGAGCTGGTTTTTGCCCCATCGTGCCTCCTTCAGTCACTTCCTAGGAAAGGGGGCTTCGTGAAAGTACCAAGCCACAAGTGCATTGACAGAAATATATCCAGTATTTTTGGGGATTCCTAAAAAAGTAATCCTTTTCAGTAAATTTCAATAAATATATGGAGATATCTTGCTAAATGCTAGTATTCTTTTTCTTTTATTTGCAGTTTTTAACATACTGTCAGTCGGAGTCGACATTCACCACCTGTTCTGCTCAGCATGTCTCTTGGCCAGGAACCCGCATGTGTCTCAGGGGAGGGAGATGCGGAATGATGGAAAAGCAACATTCTGGCAGAAGCAAAAGGATGCAGAGCAGGGAAGTGGTGCAGCCTCAGAAAACTCGAGGTCACCCTCAGCCCAGGTGGTTCTCCGGGTCTTTCATGAGGCGCTGCAGCCCTTTTCATCCTCTGGCCATTGCAAGAGTTAAAAGAGCATCCTTTTTAGCCTTACATTTAATAATTGCTGCCAAGGAATTGAACGGAAGGCGTGGCAGCAGCCACCGCTGCGCGACACAGTCAGACTCACCTGAGGGCACCCAGGTTGCCGTAGTAGCGCTCATCGTGATGGGCGGCACACCTGGACGAAGGCTTCTCACCCTCCCGCTCCGCTGGACCGATGCAGACCTTGCAGAGATTGCCCCCTGCGCCCGGCATGCAGCCCTTCCAGAAGTACTCCTGGTAGGCTTCGGGGAAGGAGGAGGGCCGGTGTTACCCACTTTGCCCCCCTCGCCCGCAGAGGGCCCGCCATGCAGCTGACCCTGGCCGTGGGCAGTGGGTCGGAGCAGCTCCAGCAAGCGCTGGACTATCTTCTGCTACTCCACTGACTGTAACTATGGAGCGGGGGGGAGGGCTCTTCCCCGAGATGCACTGATGTGACTGCAATGCTGCCTGGGAAGCAGCAGGGGACGGGAGAGGCAGCACCCAGGGGCTGGCTGCCTCTTTCCTTCTGCCGTGTTCCCGGCCCATGCTGAAAGGACCGAGCCGACTCCAGCCCTTGCCAGCCTGCAACCAAGCAACCGCCTCTCTGAGCGTCTCTTCGCAAGGAGCTCATTGTGCTTTCTGCTTAAATGGCAAGCAGGGGCCATCTCTCTAGGAACGCAAGAGCAGCCGCCCTGGACCAGGCCCAGGCCTGTCCCCTCCAGCAGGTCGCTCACTCAGAGGCAAGCCAGCCACCCACAGACCGTGTGCCACCATGCCACGCTGTGGCCTCACCACAGCTTAACTTTTGAAAGATTCCGGGAAGAACAGACAACCCTGTTTCTTGCACAAAAAGCAGAGGGAGCTGAACCCCAAGGGAGAGGAGGGTGCAGCGTGATCCCCTCTTTCTGAGCCGGGACCGTCCTGTCTGCTGAGCAGATCCTGCTGCCTTGCTTACCAGAGCTGAGGCTGCAGGGGGTGGAGTCGTCCCCCGGAGCCCTAGCAGTGTAGCGGGAAGGGAGCAGCCAGCCGGCCGGGCTGTACACGTGGCTGTGGCAGGAGCGCCTCCCCTGCAGATTGCGGATGCTCAAGTGCTTGGCGGCCTTCTTCACCAGGGCGATGGCGTAGCCTGGAGGGAGCGCTGCGTTCCAGAAACAGGCTGTCACTGCAGGGCAGCACGAGGCACCCAGACGTTTCGCCTGGGCAAGGCACTCGAGCGGGTGGTGGCGGGACAACTCCAGGCACGCTTGGAGGAAACTGGCCATCTAGACCCACTTTAATCTGGCTTCAGGCCTGGCTATGGGATGGAAACTGCCTTGGTCGCCCTGTAGGATGACCTGTGCAGGGAGAGGGACAGGGAGTGTGTCCCTGTTGGTTCTCCTGAACCTCTCAGTGGGTTTCGATACCATCGACCATGGCATCCTTCTGGATAGGCTGACTGGGTTAGGAGTTGGAGGAACTGCTCTGCAGTGGTTCCGCTCCTACTTGGCTGACCGATCCTAGAAGGTGGTGCTGAGAGATTGTGGCTCTGTGCCATGGCAGCTTGGCCTTGGAGTTCCGCAGGGTTCCATCTTATCCCTCATGCTTGGCAGCATCTACATGAAACTGCTGGGAGGTCATCTGGAGGTTTGGGCTGTGGAGTCATCAGTATGCTGATGACACCCAGCTCTACCTCTCGTTTACATCCAATCTAGGTGTTGGGCAGGGGCCATCCTTAACCAGTGCCTGGCGGGGGTGATGGGCTGGATGAGGGGCAATAAACTGAGGCTTAATCCAGATAAGCTGGAGGTCCTGCTGGTGGGCAGTTCAGGCTTCTGAGTAGCTGATTTCAGCCCTGTTCTGGAGGGGTTGCTGTCCCTCTAAAGGACAGGATGTGCAGCCATTTCCTCATTCCACAGTTCAACCAGAGCATCAACAGGAGCGCCAGCTTTATCAACCGGAAAATCCCCCAGTGCCTTCAGGAATCCATCCGGATCCATCTGGCTCCGAGGGTGGACCACCACAATAGGGTCCACACCCTTACAGAGGGAAAGGCCGGCATCGCGCTCAAACCTCACGAGGAAGTGATCTGACCATGACAAGGGAGTCAGATGCAAATTCCTCACCCTTCCTGCCCCGTCGAGAAAACCAGGTCCAGTGTGTGTCCACGTTCATGGGTTGGGCCTATGACATGTTGAGACAGCCCCATGGCCGTCATGGAGGCCATGAAGACCTGAGCCGCCCTGGTCAGAACAGTCTCGGCATGGAGATTGAAGTCCCCCAGGACCAACATCCTGGGGGTCCTCAACACCAGGTCCAAGACAATCTCCGTCAGCTCAGGCAGGGAGTCTGAGGGTGTTGTGAGGCTGTAACTCACATCTCCAATTAACTCACACAGCAGCCGGCCATAAAACTAAAGACTTTTATTGCTACTTTCTACAAGAGTTACCATGCAACAGATAAGCTCTAGCGGAGAGCTCCTAGCAAGACAGTTGCCCCCTCCTTTCTGAACTATCTGAGAAGCCCACGTGGGATTAGATTTTCCTGCCACGTCTTTCCGTTCGTGGGTGGGGCAAACTTCTGTCCTGTCTTCTCAATTGGTCCAGACGCAATTGATCTAGATGCCTTAAACTCCGCCTAAGTTGGGCATTCGCTAGATTTACTGTTATGTCTTCTTGTTCTCCTGAACTCTGCCCAGCAGCTTCAGAGTCGGGGGCGGGGGGGCAACTTGTTCAAGCACCTCAGAGTCAGGATGAGGGGAAGCTACTCGTTCAGAAGCCTCACAGTCAGGCTGTGGGGAGGCTATTTGCTCAGAAGCCAAAGAGTCAGGGTGTGAGGGGGCTCCCAGAGTCAGGCTGCAGGGGACCCTTTTGGGCACTGGGCCCCAAGTATAAGTCCCCTTGTTCCAGTGCCCGATTCTCACTGTGAATGTTTGAGTCTTTCTCGCGAGTCGATGTCTCTGTCGAGCCGTCAGGCACGACACATGGGCAGAAGGGTGCACGGTACACCAGCAGAATCCCCAGTCTGTTTCGATCGCCCAGTGCCAGGTATAAGCACTCTAGGCCTGGTCTCAAGGGAACGGGAAGCCCCGCGAGGGAAATTGAGGCTCGGTGAATTAAAGCGACCCCCCCTCCCCTCCCCTCGGGACGTGCCTGGTGCTGGACCAGATACCCGGGCGGGCACAGTTGAGAGAGGGACACATCCCCCCCCTCCCGCCCAGGTCTCTGTGATGCAAGCCAGGTCGGCCCCCTCATCCACAATTAGGTCGTGGATGAGGGATGTTTTATTATGGACTGACCTGGCATTGAGCAGCAGCACCATCAGGCCCGAGGGGCGGTTGATAAGCTTTCCCAGAACCTTCTGGTGCTCTGGTAACTTCTCAATTAGACTACTGTAACGTGCTCTACATGGAGCTGCCCTTGATGATGGTCCAGATACTTCCGTTACTTCAGAACAGAGCTGCCAGGCTGTTAACGGGGACTGGCAGGTACTCACATATAATGCTGGTTCTCTATCGGTTGCACTGGCTGCCAATTGAAGTCTGGGCCGAATTTAAGATGCTGGTGATTACCTATAAACCCCTAAACAGTTCGGGTCCAGGATAACTGAAGGAACACCTTCTTCCCTTCTCTGCAGTGGCACCCCTATTATGGAATACGCTCCTCAGAGAGGTTCGGCTGGTGCCAATGCTTTATTATTTTCAGCACCAAGCAAAACTCTTTTTATTTTCTCCTTATTTTAAAGTTTAATTGGTTTTAAGGTGGTTCTATTTATTGCAATTGGACGCTGTGCTCTATTTTATCTTATTTTGTCTCGTTTTTATTGCGAAACCATCCCAAGTCACTCGCCTTGGGTGGTATAGAAAAGCTTTTAATAAATAAATGAATGCATCTCAGAGCAGCGCCTGGGCACTCGGTGGCGCAGCCATCTTTGCCGCGGGGGGGCACTCGGGGCGCGGCCTGGGGCAGGCAGGTGGGAGGCAGCGAGCCTGCCGGGCAGGGGGGGCACCTTCTGCGGAGACCTTTTCTGCGCGAACGTCCCTGCAGGGGCCCATGTGGCTCTGGGGCAGCTGCCTTTGCGGCATTTGGGGTTTACAAATAAAAACAAGCAAAAAGAAAAGAACATCACCATAAAAAGAACAGTTACACACAGCGTTTTTCAAAATTCCCGGAGCTTTTCAAGCCCGGGACAATAAAAGGGGAACTGCCTAGAGCCACGAAGGCAGCAGGGGCTCGTGCCAAAAGAGGGTCCCTTGCGCCCCCCCCCCCCCGATCGGCCACCACAGGCCCCGGGCCTCGTGCAGCCGCGCCACCGAGCTGGGGGCAGGTTCACCCTCTGTCGCCCAGAACGCGCCCCCCCCAAAACGCCCACTTACTTGCGTGGCCCGCCTGCCTCTCGCTCCCGTCTTCCTTCTCGGCCTCAGGACACTCTTCCGCTGCAGAACAGACATCACCAGGTCGCGGTCACACACGGAAAGCGGCGTGGGGCTGTGGCGTCGCTGCGAGTGAGTCCCCAGCACAGCCATGCGGCACTTCTGACCGTGGCCCCGCCACAGGGGAGCACCTCCGCCACATCTCTTGCAGGAGGAGGCCTTCCCTGGCCACCAGGACCCCACGCTGTTCTGTGGGGGGGAGGCCCACATGGAGGGAGGCCCGGGCAGCTCCCAACATTCGTTGGTACCACCTGGTGGCTGTTCCAAGTTCAGTGGGACCTCCTGGGACAGGCTTCCTTTGAAGAAGCACCCTCCAGATGGGCTGAACTACAACTCCCATAATCCACACCAACCTGTCTGGGGACAATAGGGGTTGTGGTCCAATACCTCTGGGGGTGGAGGGACAGATTGGGAAAGCTGAACTAGAAGAAACAAGGTCAAAACAGCAATGTATTTCGTGCAACCCAAGAAGGCCTCTGAACTGAACGGGGCTGGCAGGCTCCACGCTTCCCATGCGAGGGCTTGGCACGCCACATCCGCCACACCTGCTGACGCCCTCGTGAATGGGCACAGAAGCCAGTGATCCACAGCCGGGCACGCTCAGAGAGCAGAGCTTCTCCCCGAACAGCACAGTCCTGCCTGCCACCATGCGGGGCCGCCATGGGTGCGGGGCATGCACCTGAGCGCCCCCTTGAGCAAAGGAGGGGGACGGGGCACGGTGCAGAGCTGCCCTCTGCCCGGGCCCCAAGGCCGTTTGGCTGCCCTGGCCGCAAAACAGTCAAGCCAGCTGCTCCCGGCCCCAGCCCAGAATGCGATGCCCGGCACAGCCTTCTCTCCAGCACAAAAGCTCCATGTCCCCCAGCAGAGCCCCTGGCAGCGACAGGGAGCCTCTCTGGAAGGAGGCGCCCCGAGCTGTCCTAGCGCCTGCCACCCCCACCCCCGAATCTCCCAGACAGTCCATGAGGTCACCTCTCCCAACATCCCAGGTGAGAAACATTCACCCCACAGCCCCCAGATCTCCGGCTCTCTTAGAGTACGTGACATTCCCTGTTTACAGTGCCCTGAGTCTTCTCACTGTGAGCCAAATCAGGCCCTCCTGCAGCCTTGGTGCCCAGCTCTCCTTGAATCATCACCTGCTCGGGGCAGCCCTTTGTCTCAGCCAGTCGTTAACTTGTTCCCCATTGAGACAGAAGGGGAAACTCACTAGACAGGTCACAAAACAGATCAGTCACTCAACAGGCTGATACTGCATTAAGAGCCCACATCTCCTAGGCATGTGCAGTGCATCCAGCTCAAAGCTGAAGTGGAACGAGGCCACTTTAGTCTGGTTCTGTGAGCTCCTCGGGAGAAGCAGCCACCCCACGAAACACACAAACCAAAGCCCCTGCAGAAGGAGGCGGCAGGCCTCTTGGACCTCAGCCACAGCTCAAGCACAGCCGAGTGCCTGGGTGGTCCCCCTTCTGGTCCCGCGGGGGATGCAGTCGCTGTGCCTCGGGGAAGGCGAGGGTGGGCCCATGAGGTGGCCATTGTCCTGATGCGACCAAGCTTCAAGATGAAACATCTTATGGTCTGAAGCACCATCATTCTCTCGGCCCCGCACCAATCCTTCTGAAACTTGGGAGGTTTCTGCACTCCATACAATGCATGCCACTTTCTTTCAAATTGACCCAAAATCGCAGAAGTGTGTATACGAAGCTAATCGCTACCCAGTTCCTAATTGAGAACATTCTTGTCCCACGAGCTGCTGCACCTGCTGTTCTGAACCTGTGCAGTTTCCAGGCTTATCTGGCACGTCTGGTTGCTGCTAATTTTCAGAGCAAAAGCCACAAGGTGGCAAGTAGAGCAAAGCTTGTCTGGCACCCAACCCCGTTTGCTGTGCTTGATCTCCTCAGAAGTTTGCAACTATCCCCGAAATGTTCACCCAGTTCTGCCTAAGAAATAACAAGTTATGCAGTCCCCTTTTAAAAAACCAAACTCAAAATAGGACAACCCCCATCACCTCTTTTGCTGACAGCAAGCCCAAGGGCCACCACGCAGACTACGGGACTATCACATGGGCCACTATCATCCGGTTTTGACTAAGAGAAAAAAATCTATTGCCATTTTTGAAATTCCCTGTGATAGTTAATGGGAAGCACAAAGCCTTGATTTTCCAAACTGCTGTAGCAAGTCAGCATGGGCACATTCCAACTCCATCCCAGCACAGTGAGCAGAGCAGCACAATGAGGCCCAAGCTGCGGCAGCGGGAGGGTCCTCATGCCGAATCCCCCTTTGCGGCTGGTGCCGGCGACCCCACGGCCAGCCTGCTGCTAACGCTCTGGAGCCATTCCCCTGGAATTCTCAGGCGCTGTTCCTGCACCCTTTTATTCCTTGTGTGCCCTCGCCGTGGCCTGTGCGGCACGATGCGACTGGGGCCCTTCCGGCACGGCTCCCGCACCGCAGCAGGCTGGAGCTGGAGCTCGCGCAAGAGGAAGCCCGCCGGTCAAAGCACTTGTTTCCAGATCGGGACAGGGCAGCGAGGCCCTGCTGCCGAAACAGCGTGCTTTCCTCCGAACCAGGAAACCAGTGGCGCCTATCCAAGATGTGGCAGGTCTGATCCTGAAACCAGCAGCTTTCTGCCCTTTATCTGTTTACTTGTTTCTTGTGTTTTTAATGAAAATTGAGAGAAATACAACGAAAAGAAGCAAGCAAGCTCACCATAACATTCTGCAGCAACAGGACGTAGGCCACACTTGTCTGCGAAGTAGGCATGTGTTGCATCCAGCGTAACGGCATCTGCCCCGTTGTTCTGCCGTACAGAGAAAGGGGCCGGTTAGCAATCTGACACCTGTCTTTGGAGCTGTGGAGTTCCTGCCTCTTTTCTGCCATTACCACGTTGGCCTGGGAGTCAGTGGGACTGGGAGACCTTTAAACTCACATTTAGAAGTCTGAGTCTACCCCTGTGGTTTTTCACAGGTGACTTGTCACTTGAAGTTTTCCTGACTTTAAGGATTAAGAATGCCCCATAATACCTGGTGATGTGATACAGCAATAATTTCAAGAGATGAAACATTGGTTTGAGCAGACATGCATCTGGAGAGCTTGGCTAAAAGAAGTTGATGTCTGTGTTTCACAGAAATATTAAGACAAAAAGGTGCTTGCTGCATGCCCTGGATTCTTATGGAACAGCCAGTTCTGCTTTATTAGGCCAGTGGGGAAGGCCGTTAAGAAAACGATAAGCAATCACACTTAAAACAAGGTAAGGTTCCTTATTATGAAATGCAAACCTTTACTGATAGTTAATTAAGAATTGGAAAATATAAATAAGTAAACAGTGGAAACTGAATTAAAGAAAGATACATAAAGATGCATCCAGCTGCACATGCACTTCTGAGCCACTGGCATCTCACACAGTTGCCAGGTTGGCCAGGAGCCACAGAAGGTCAGAGATGCAGTAGCACAGAAGCAGGGTGAGTGGGAAGGGGCCTCCTGGGCCATCTCATCTGACCCTCGGCTCCAGCCAGCTCCACTCATGCCATGCCCAACATGTGGGTGTCCAATCTTTCCTTGAACACCCTTGCTGATGGGGCCCCCACCACTTCCCCTGGAAGCCCATTCCATACCTGAGGGGTCCCAACCATCAGGAAGAACTGCCTGACATCCAACCTGAAACCAGGTTCCTTTTGCTTTGCCCCACTGGATTGACTGCATCCTTTCCTCCACTGCAGGGGAAAGCAGGTCACCGCCCTCTACCTTGTGGCACTCCTTCCTATACCTGCATGTCACTATAAGTTCCGCTCGGAGTCTCCTCTTCCCAGTTCCCTCAATCTCAACTCATATGTCATCCCGCACCAATCCGGCTACCAGCCTTGTGACCCTGCACTGAACTGATTCCAGCCTAGCTATGTCTTCCTCATAATGTGTAGCCCAGATCTGGACACAGGACTCCAGTTGTGGGTGCACCAGAGTCTTACAGAGGGGCATTGGCACCTCCCTAGACCTGGCAGCCATGGGGTGGTGTTAGTCCTGGCTCATGTTCAGGCTGCTCTCAACAAGTACCTGATTCACATAACAAATGACTCCATAAAGCCAGAGTTGCAAACATTGGAACAGTGGTGCCCACACATGTCTGCCTGACATGTGGCAGAACACTCCGTGCCCATATCGGCCTTATCAGCCACCTGCGGACACACCGTGGACAACTCACAACCTGTTAGATGTCAAGGTCCACATCGAAAATGATGGACGAACATCATACACTGAAGTTTAATTTGCAAATGTTGAGTAAGGAGAACAGCAAGCCACCCCCTGATCCCTGGAGGAGCCCCCGTTGAGCGACGGGGTCTGCAGGCAGTGCTCTGACCCAGAAGCCCCCTTGGCAGCCCACGTGCAAGGACCTGGGCCTGCTGCCTCTCTCGGGTCAGAGAGCCGCTGCCAGGGGGACGATGGGCTTGCTGGTGGGCAGGAAGGGAGGGGCCAGAGGCCAGGATGCGAGCTGCCCTGCACCCCTGCCAGCCTGGACGGGACTTGGGGGGGAGGGGGCTTCCGCCACTCCCGGTGCCTGGGGCTCCAGCTGCACAGCACTGAGGGGCACAGAGTCCTGCAGGGCAGGGCATCCCCGGGGCCGTGGGAGGGCTGAGCCTCACCTGTGGACCTGGCGGTTGACTTGCTTTCGGAAATGGCACCTCAGGGATCTTTTCAAAGGTATGATTCAGAATTGACCATATACCCTAAAACGAGTATGTGTAAGCCGTTTGTGCATGTTATTTTTTCAGGAACGTGAGGTTAATGAGACGGTGTACCTTAATTGATGGGACCATAGATAATGGGCAGGTTCTCGTCAGGCACTAACCTACCCTGTGATTAACCGGCAGAGGCCGGCCGGCCTGCCTGCCTGCCTGCAGAACGATTTCCGGTCACAGGTTGCTCTGCAGCCCAGGTGCGGAACAGCCTGATGAGCAATGGGACCCCCGTGGGTTCCACTTCCGCCCCTCTCCCCGCCGGCCTTGCCTCTTCCCCCTGCCGCATCCGAAGGCACTCGTCCGCTCATGGTCCCTTCCCTGCTTTAGTGTCCCCAGTAGCTCCTCTCCTTACCTCTGGAGGGAGAGCCAGTGGTGCAGGGGCTGCCCCTATTTCACCAGCCCCTTTGGTTTTTGAACACAAGAGATTTTCACAGCGTTTTGTTGCACCCCATGCTTGCTGTGGTCCAAAACGGGAAGGCTTGCCTGCGCAAGGTCCCGGGCTGGCTTGCTTCCAGCTGCCGCAGCCACACACATGGGCCCAAAAGGCTGCTTTTCGCTTCGGACTCTGCAGCAGCTGTCGAAAAGCGAGCTGCCAAAGGTAAGGGAAGCCATGGCGACCCCACGAAAGCGGACCAGCGGCTGAGCCGATCACCTGCCCCAAGTGACATCCCCTCAGTTTCTTAGCCTGCCTTTCCCCACCTCCCTTCCACAGGTCTCTGGGCACCTGGGCTGGTGGGGAAGCACGGGCCACCCCAGGTGTGGGAGCCGTTCATTTTGGCAGGAGCGGTCAACATGCAAGCTTCCTTTTAACATGGAGCCAGGGTGGCTTGCTTGCCACTTCCCTCAAACCATGGTGGAGCCAGTCCCCGAGGTCCAGAAAGCACAACTCATTGGGCATCCAACAAGGGCAAAAGGAAACGAGGGGCCGTCTGCACGGTTTGCGGCCTGCAAAGCAGCCACCCTGTGGGGAGTGGCCCGAGCTCACCTGACACAACAACCCGATGTAGCTTGTTGCCCACAGCCAGCCGTGCGAGCCCAGCCAGCACTAGCCCTGTGGCGGTTTCCACGCAGAAGGGCACTGGGATCAGGATGTGCTTGGAGAACTTCCCATGGGAACCCCACTAGGGCTGCACAGCTGAAGAGCGTCTCCAGGGCGACTGGGGAGCTCAGCCCTTAGAGCGAGATCTCTCCACTGCAATCCCGAATCAGAAGTCCAAGAAGTCTAGGAAAGGCTATTTCCTGTTACGCTGTTAGGAAGCTGGCGATTAAGTCTGACAATGAGGAATGTTTTTAGTTTATTTTATGCAGGCTATATTTTGATGCATTGTGTCAAGTATATTTCTAATGAAATAAAAATGAATCAAAAGTTGTTCCCCTTGCTAACCTTGTCAGTACAATCCTAAAACTGAATCAACTCAAAGCAGTGTTTTGGGTGTGCTTTGTTTAAAGTGTGTTGCTCAGCCATAAGCCATTATCTGGCAGCCACTGGAACGATAATCTGGAAGCATTCAGCAAGAGCCAGATCCACAGCCTGAGCAGGATATTACCTCTTTGATTAAACATTTTGATAGAACCTTTTCATTTCACCTGAAAAGGTGAATGGTCGTTCAAGGAGCAACCCTCCGCCTTTCTGATGGTGTCCGCGGGGCTGTGTCCCCTGTCCTGAGAGCTGAGCGCACAGACTGGCCTCTGAGCAGTGGATGAGGGCTCTGGCCCCACTTCCCGTGGCAGGTGATACAGGCAGACCTGCTCCGGCCTCGCTCCAAGGCTGGGAAAGTGCCCTTGCAGAGGAAGAAAGGGGCCATTTGGGAGGAAGGGGAGGAGACTGTGGGGCCACGATGCAAGCCAGTCTGAACTCCACCAGGCCCTCCTCTCCTGCTCTGGTCAAAAGCGCCTGTCCAGACAGAGGAAATGGCAACCAAGAAGGGTCAACCTTGGCCGAGGTTTTGGCAGAAGCGTCAGCCATCGCGGCAGACTGAAACTGCTTTGTTCCTTTTTGTCCCGTTAAAAATGCAGAGCATTTGCCCCTCCCTCCCGGCCAGCCCAGCTCCCAGGCTGCATCACTCACCTTAATCAGCTCAATGCAGTTGGTCTTGGAGTCTGCGTGGACACAGACCAGGGGGTCTGACCTGATGTGCAAAGCCCACTCCTCACATTTGCGGAGCTCGGCATCCCCGATGCAGCACCAGCGCACCAGGCTGTTGGTGAGGGAGCTCCCTGCGGCAGCGGGAGAGGCACCCGTCAGTCAAGGCAGAAGGACCAGCTGCCCCCCCATGCCAAGCGAGCCTCCCATGCTGGGCTCCCAGGGTGCCTGGGAGCGTTCTCACCTTCATGGCCCAAGGCCTGCAGGAGAGCCACATACTCCAGGCCGAGGATGCGACTGATCTGGGCCTCCTCGGCAGTTGTCTGGAAGTGGCGAGTTGCGTCATGGAAGAGCAGGTCCTTCCCTCTGAATGGCGCAGATGCAAAGAGCTCGAACCTGACCCTCTCCTTCCCCGCTTTTCCAAAGAGGTGCTGAGCACAAGAACAAGCAGTGCCTAGTTCCACACAGCTCTGCCGACGTGTCCAACACACACCACGAAACCAACTGTTGAGAACCCACCACCAAGTTCTCCTGCCCTTTGAAAGGAACTGGAACCCCACATACAATCACAGACACAGAAGCAGAGCGAGTTGAAGGGTCTCCCAGGTCATCTAGTCTGACCCCGGCTCCAGCTGGCTCTGCTCACGACTGCCTACATGCGGCTGCCAGGCTGGGGGGCATCCTTAGGCTGGGGGCAAACGTGCAGTCGGGTGAGATGCTGCAGAGGTGCCTGCGAGGGCCAGGAGAGCTCCCTGGAAGAGCAGGTGGCACTCCCTGGCTCAGACTGGCTGGGGCTCCTTGGGGTGAGGAGAAAATACCGCACGTGCTCAGAGGGACCTTCCTGTCGGTTCATGTGCTCCAGGGCTCCATCTCGGCACCAGAGACCAGCCAGCCTCCCCAGGCTGCAGCGTGTGAGCCCAGGGGCCAGGCCTCTGCTCCACAGTTCAGTGCGTTCACGGAAAAGGGCAATTGTGCGAGGCTGGCACCCCACGGTCCTCCCAGGAGGCAGGCCTGGTGATGCCCAAGGCGTTCCTGCAGCAGCACCACGAGTCCACCATGCTGGCTCAGCCCCCATTCCCCAACAGCACCCGCTTCACCTCACGGGGGGTCCTGGACCATGACAGGAGCCAGCCTTGGTCCGGAGGTGGAGTGAGTGTGGCCAAAGAGCCTCGGCTACCTGGGGCCCCCAGGAGTCTGTGCAGGAGCTCCAGAGCAAACCAGAGCAAGCAGGCCTCCCAGGCTTCCAGGGAGCTCCTGGGCACAATCAGCTCCTTCCTGCCCCATGGTTCCGTGGAGCCACCGGGCCAAAGCCTGCAACCACTTTGAGGGCAGAGGGAGCCGAACAGCCTCTGTGCACAAGCGAGTGCACGAGCCGGCACCTCCCCCGCCCCCAGCCTTATTGTGTGCATCTGGGCTGCCGAAGGACACTGCTCAGTAACACCTCTGAGCAGCTGCACTGTCGTGGATGGATAGGGGCCATGGAGGCTATTGGGTCAGCCCCTGCCGTTGCAGGACACCACGTGACACCACCCCACTCAGAGGGCAGTCCAGTTCCTCCTTGAGTGTCTCCAGTGTGGGAGAGCCCCCCACCTCTCCAGGCAGCGGGTTCCACAGCCGAATTGTTCAGACAGTGAGGAAGCTTTTCCTGATGTCCACCCTGAATCTGCGTTGTTGCAAATCGAATCAGTTATTCCATGTCCTACACTCTGGTATCAGCAGGAAGAGATCTTGACCTTCCTCTCTGTGACAGCCTTTGAGGTACTTATAGAGGGATCTCATGTCCCCCCTCAGTCTTCTCTTCGCAAGGCTGAACATGCCCAGTTCTCTCAGTCTCTCCTCAAAGGGCCATGTTTCCAAACCCTGGATCAGTGGTGGCGAACCTATGGCACACGTGCCGCAGTGGCACGCAGAGCCCTCTCTGTCGGCATGTGAGCCAAGTCGCCCCAGCATCGCCCCAGCAGCCGAGCATTGGATAACAGTTTACACAGGGGCCATGCACATGCTCGGAAAGGAGTAGCAGCACCAGGCAATGACATCACAAGCCGCAACTCTTTAGCCGTGACACGTCCAAGCTTGGTCAGCGCACTGCCAAGGATATATTTATATTTGCTTGGTCTGGCTGTGAGTTGTTTTTTCTAAACTAAAACCTCAGTTTTTGGGTTTTATTGTAGTGCTGGCACTTTGCGATAAATAAGTGGGTTTTGGGTTACAGTTTGGGCACTTGGTCTCTAAAAGGTTCACCATCACTGCCCTGCATCATTTTTGTTGCCCTCTGCTGGACCTTTCTAATTTACCTGCATCTTTCTTAAATCTTGTTGCCCAGAACTGGACACATTATCCCAGGTGAGGTCTGACTAGTGAGGAGTATACAGGAACTGCTACTTCTCATGTTTTGGAAGTAATACTTCTGTTAATGCATCCCAAAATAGCATTTGCCCTTTTGGTAGCTGCATCGCATTGTAGGCTCATGTTTAGCCTATTGTCTACAACTACTCTGAGATCTTTTTCTTTTTCAGTTCTGTTGAGCCACATATTCCCCATCTTGTATCGATGCCTTTGGTTTCTTTCTCCTCACTTCCCTCCAGTCCAATGTTAGGAAGAAAGGAGAGAAGGGGGGAACTGAAGTGAGGAAGGGAGAGGGGCAACAGTGAGGAGTAGGGGGCACACATCGTTTGCTCCCCATCCTGACCCTCTGCAGACTCTTTCAAGTCAGAATCTTTTGCCCTGAATTCTTCTCAAATGATTCCTTCGCTCAATTATCTGCCATGATTCATGCCTTCTTGCACCACCCAGATCAGTGTTTCTTCTAAGTAATGTTCACACCCTTCCAAACACTGTGATTATATCAGCCTCTCTTTCGTAAACATGACTAAGATGCTGAGTGTTGCTGGGAAGAGGGCGCTGGGCCTGGGTGGGACGGCCTCCCAAGCCCGCCCCACAGGAACACCGGGCAGGAGCATGTGGGTTTGTCCCATGCACCTTGCTTTGCACTGGTCAGAGGGTGGCATTCTGTGCACAGAGCCCATGAGGTGGCACCCCGTTCCCAGCCCCCTGCCAGGCTCCTGGGCACGGACCCAGGCAGCAGGCGGCACCCCCGCTTCCTGGCCATGCAGGATCCTTCCCTGCAGCACAAGAGCACTTGGGAGAACTGGGGCCCTCGGACGGAACCCCGCTACTTGCCAGCAGCTGCGCTCTCCTGGCCCCGCGGTACCTGGATGGTGGCGAGGAACTTCCTGGCAACCTTCTGGAAGCTGTGGCGTGTGACAACAGCCCGTCCTGGCCCACGGCCCAGGTTGCAGGTGGCATAGGCTGGCAGGGGCGCTGTGGACCCGTCAGGACACAGCAGTTCATAGTCGTCTTCTTCGGACTCTGAGCCAGACAGAGAGGTGGCGTTCAGGGGCCGGAGCAAGAGATGGGCAGAGGGGCAGCGATCGGCCCTCCTCAGCGGCACCCCGGGCAGCTGCCCTCAGGCCCCAGGCCAAAGCCGCACCGCAGGCTCGCTGAAGGTGGCAGCATCTGGCGGGACCAGTGCACTAGCATTTGGGGCTGGGGGCAGGGCTTGGGCAGCAGAAGGTTAACGGCATCGCGGGCATTGTGTGAAGCAATGTTGCACGGAACTTCGTTTATCAAAGGAACAGCTGCCCTGTGCCCGGAAGCAGCTCCGGGAGCCTCCGGAGGGCGAGACCAGCTTGGCCAAGGCATGCTTTCCCTTTTCACCCCCCAAGTGATAGCGGATGCAGGTTACCAGGTGGCGGGGGGAGGGGAAGGTGAGAGAGAGAGTGAACAGGGGAAGCGGGGAGAAACACAAGAGACTGCAGTGCTTGAGTGGGAGCAACTGGGCCCTTTCTGCAAGACTGTTGCCTCTGTCAGGATTTGGTCCTGAAGAGTTTAAGCTGCCTGCCTCCACATGCCCTCAAATATGATAAACCGCCTCGTGTCTCCCGCAGCCCCCCTCTTGCCTTCCCAGGGAAGCTAAGCCAGAGTGTGTCCCGTGCCCCCAGGCTTCTTCCCACCACTCAGTGGAGAGAGGAACCCAGCACAGCAGGTGTGGCCACTCACCTTTCTGCACCACTAAGGCTGGACCAAGTCACTTACCTGTGGCCCTCATGATTGTGAGGTGGTCCAGGAAAGCCACATCCGCCACTCCGCTTTTCAAGCACCTGAACAGGTGGAAACTGCGTCAGCATGAAGGGCTCAGCCCCCCAGTCTGAAGGAGCAGGGCAGGGCAGGGCAGGGCAGGGCCACCTGAAGGCTCCCTCTGAGCCGTGAAAAGGTTCGCTGCTGCTGGCCTCGCAGAAGTGGTTCTTGTCCTGGACGTAGGATTTCTGTCCTTGGCAGAGAGCGCACAGCCGAGGGGCAGCAGCGCCGGCGCCAGGGATGCAGCTGGCATTGAAGTAACTGCTGAGCACTGCGGGATGAAGGGGAGAAGGCGCTGGGCCAGGTGGCGAGGGCCCTCCTCTCTCCCCAGGAACGCAGAGCAACGGCCCATCAGCCAGTGTGTGCTCCCTTGGAATGGTTTCACTCGCTTCCCTGGGACTTACTCCTTGGTAAATGTGCGCGGGATGCAGCCTTACCGTGCGTTTCCCTGCATGCCCATTCAGAAGTCCGTTCTGTTAGCTCAGTTGTACTTACTCCCAGATGCACATAGGATTGTGGCCCTAGGCAATATAGAATCTGAAACTCTATAGGATCTGGTACAATCTCTTCTCATGTCACATTTTGTGGAAAATACATTATAAGAATACTTAAACTGTATCTGTGTCCCCTGTGGATACAACACGTAAACACAGAGGTAGGAAAGTCAGGTTCTTCTACCGCCCTTTTTGTGCGGGCACCGTGCCCTGTGAAATGCGCCCAAGTGCAGCAGGCCGTGCCGAGAGGGTGCGCCCTGCTCTGTCCGGAGGCGCGAGCTGAAGGCCCGGCACGACACGGCTCGGCCGCGCCCCTTCTGCAGAGCCGCACTCTGCCTCTCCGCCCTCCCACAGGACCTCCCTGCGCTACTGCCCACTCACCATGGTGGACAGGGCGGTTGCCACCCCACATCAGCGGGTTGCTGGCCAGAAGGAAGCCCAGCGGGAGGTTCCAGCCTGAGGTCCACCGGGCTCCGTTATGGCAGCTACGGGTTCCCTTTAGGCTGTGGATGTCCAGCGTTCCCCTTCTGGCCACGGCGACAGCGAATACGCAGCTACCTGGGAAGCAGGCCGGGGAAGGAGGAGGAGGAGAAGCAGGAGTCGCTTTAGTAAGTACACTGCGAGACCTGTGTGAACAGAAGCATTTTGGAGCGGGCAAAGGAAAAATTCTTTCAACGTCCAAAGCTTTGTCACCCCCATGTTATTTAAGAGGCACAGAGAATGGGAAAATCTGTATTTCTGAGTCCGGTTGTGGTTCGGCGCCGATGGTTGCTCATCCCCCGTGGGGGTCTCTGCAGGCCCCGCAGAGAGGCCCTGCTCCTGCCTGCGCCAGCCAACCAGCTCGGGCGGACAAGGCCTTTGCGAAGCACACAGGCCTTTCAGACCAAATCACCTCAGAAGACTCTACATCACAGCACAATGTATCCCTGCGGGAGAAATTCATTTCCCTCCAGTATGGTGGGAACCGGGACTTCTGCGGGGGGGGGGGGGGGGCATCGCCACAATCACGGCATGCAAGCAGGGCATCCCTGCGGGCCCTGCCCCACTGTGCCACAGGCTGGACGTGCCTGTCAGAGGGGGCACACTTTGGATGGGAAGTTAACAGCCAGGCTGGGCCCACTCATTGTGCCAGAGGCCTGGCCAGGCATGTGGCTCCCAGATCAAGGAAGGGGTTGATTCTGCTCTGCATGACTCTGGTGTGCCGACAACTAGAGTACGGCATCCAGTCCTGGGATCCACATTGTAGGAGGGCCGTGACCTGTCCTCCCCTGCAGTGGAGGGCAGGGCGTGTTCCAATGGGGCAAAGTTGAAGGAGCCAGGCTTCAGGGTGGATGCCAGGAAGTGCTTCCTGACGGATAGGACCCCTTGCATATGAAATGGGCTTCCACAGGAGGTGGTGGGGGCCCCATCAGTGAGGGCATTCACGGACAAACTGGACAACCACGTGTTGGTGATTACATGAATGGAGCTGGCTGGAGCCAGGGGGTCAGACTAGATGGCCTGGGAGACCCCTTCTGTTTCTCTGTATGTTTCTAATTCCCCCAGCCTCATCATGTTATACAACTCTGGTTACATGCTGCAGGGGCATTGGTTTTAAATGCTTGTCCATTGTCTTCTGCCCAAGGGATCTCGGAGGCTGCCGTCTGGTGAGGATACTGAAATAGCTATCCAGAGAGCCAGTGTGGTTTTGGAGTTAAGAGCATGGGACTGGGACTCAGGCGTTCTAGTCCCCTTCAGCCATGGAGCCAACTGGGTGACTTTGGGCCAGTCACAGACTCTCAGTCCAACCTACCTCACAGGGTTGTTGTTGCGGGGATAAGATGGAGGAGGAGATGTAAGCTGCCTTGAGCCCCTTGTAGGAAAAAGGCAGGATACAAATCGATAAATAAATACATAAAATCTCCCCTCAGTCTTCTCTTCTCCAGGCTAAATGCACTCAGTTCTTTCCATCTCTCTTCTCAGGGCAGTTTCCAGGCCCCAGGTCATCCTTGTTACCCTCCTCTGAACCATTTCCAGCTTGCTTACTTATTTATATAACTGAAGGCTTTTCTATACCATTATTTACGCCAAAGAATATCAAGACCATTTATAAAAGTTGAAAGCAACGAAGCAGTTAAAAGGAAACACCGGGTGCCGCTTCACGGAGGGCATGGGCAGCAAGCCTCCCCTCTCTGGACAAGAGGCCTGGTGGGTGCGCTTCCAGGTGGGGCGCTTGGCTCTGGCCCCAGGACCTGTGAGCAGGGCAACTGCCGCGTGAAGTCACACCTGGGAATGCTGTGGCCCTCCTCTGGCACGTGCTCCCTGGGGTTCATCCTTAAACTATGCTTGGCCCACTTGGGGACCATGCTGGAGCTAAGAGTTGGCCTCCCACCCCCCACCCCTGCGTTTCCACAGGCCCCCTTCAGTGGGGGCCCCGGGAACTGACCCTCTGGGTAGACCTCCTTTGCCACCACGCTCAGGCCATGAAGCTGCACGGCAGAGTACACATCTCCAGCATCCAAGGAGGCAGCATCCGCTTTGTTCACCTGGAAATACGGGCAGAGGGCAAGGCTGTCAGCTGCTGAGTTCGTTATGCCACGTTCCATTCCTGCGCCACTCGCCAGGGCAGCTCCCTGGGCAGCTGTGGGACTGCAGTCGCTCCGGTCCGGCAGCCTCCTCCGGGCGGGCGGGCGTCCTGCTTCCTCTCACGCACCCTCTCATCTGGTTTGGGCGGAGACAGGATCTAAGAGCAGTGTAGCAACTTGAGCGCCGCAATCCCTCCGGCAACTCTTGAGCAACCTCGCAAGCACAGCGCAACAGTCGCTGCGCCTCCGCCCGGAGCAGGAGTCCAGTCACGCGAGGAAGCCCCGGCTGCTGCCACCCAGCTGCGCACCGCCGCCTGCTCGTGCCCCTGCCCGAGGGTGTGCTGGACCACTGCCGGCAGGGTGGACGCTGCTGGCGCCCAAGCACACGGGGCTACACGAAAAGCGGCGGCGCTGCAGGGCCGCCAGGCCTGTGGGGGCGCTTCTCCAGGCACCGGAGCGCGCCTCCTCCCGGCGGAGCCGCTGTGGGCAGCCTCGAGGGGCACAAGCACGTCGGGCACCAACATTGCGCTTGTGGCGTCATCGCAGTCACATTGCTCAAATGAGTTTTGCTTTTGAGCAGGGAGCTTTTGCCTCCGAAGAGTGATAAACTGTCCTTTGTTGCGATTCCCATCCTCAGAAAGAATATGGCAAACAAAACAACAAGATTTGTGCTTTCTGTTTCTGCAAAACAAGAGACTTTGTTCTCTTATTTATTCATGTGCAACAGAAGCCAGCTTGAAGCTGCTGTTTGCTGCCTCCAGAGACGCTTTGCTCTTTAAATCCATCTTTTCTGAAATGGAAGGAATGTCTTTTCCAAGCTCGCTCAACATCAACAACAGAACAATTCTGGTTTTACAGTTCTGATGTTGATGAGTCAACAGCTTTACTCTGGTGGGAAGTTTCCCGGGGATTGGGTCCAGTAGGCCAGATCTGCCTGCCTTCCGTCTTCCCTTTGCCATGCTGGAAAACTGCCACTTCAGGCAGAGACCTCCCATTCGCCAGGCAGAGCTGCCCTGGAGTGTTGGAAGAGCAGCGTGATGGCGGAAAGGCAGGGGCAGAATCAGTGGCGAGACGGCGCCCCAAGAGACTCAGGGGCAGGGACACTAGCCCAGCTGCATGCAAATGCCATCCTCTCCTACGCCATGCATGTTTACCCACCAGACTCAGGCGGCCTTGCCTTCCCATTCTCCATTGCAGGCTTGCCTGGGTAGGTGCAGTGTCAAAGGATCAGGTCCAGTTGACATAACAGCTTACCCCGATCCATGAATGGCAAAGGACTTATCCCCCCTTTGGCAAGGCGCACTGAACAAAAGAACGTGTGGTTTGGAAAATCTCCGAGATGTTCAGGAACTCACTCGGATCTTGTTGATACAGTCGTTTGCGTTGCGTGCGCTGATGCAGGAGACCCGGGCGAAGGCACTGACTGCAGCGGGGGGCAGCACGGCCACGAGCGCTCGGGACAGTTCTGAGCACTTCCTCTGCTCCAGATCGGAAAGTGTGCACCATCGGAACTTCTTGCCTGCAGGAACGGAAGGCAGAGCAGGAGCCGTGTCAACGGCACAGGGCCGGCTCAAACCAGGGGTTCTTCCACCCCGCTCTTCCTTCAGATCCTTCCTCCAGGCTCACTGTCTGCGAAGGCCTTCGCACACCACTCTGCCTGTCCCCACCTGGCCCCCCACCTGAGGCACAAGAAGCCCCCGGCCTGCTTGTAGTGCTTGGTGGCACGCGAGCAGCTCTGAGGCTGAGCTGTGGGCCTGGCTGCCTCTGCGTAAGCACTCCCCACCAGCCTCCCCCTTCTTCCCCTCAGCTCGTGTGCGCCTTCCCTTCCCTTCCCTTCCCTTCCGCTCCTCACCATGTGCAAATTCGACCTGACGGGTTGGCGTTCTCCCACTGCAGCAATGCAAGGCATACGTGGTACAAACAATAATACAGAGGCATGTTCTGGTGCTGGCAATGAGCCCGGCATAGAAATATAGACACAGACAGTATTTAAAGCACTAAAGTAGCGCAGAAGACTTCTGGCACAGTGGAATATTGCTGGTGGAGAAGAGGTTATCAGTCCTTCTTGCTGGTGTTGACCATTGCAACAAACATGGCAAGCTTCTGGGTCACACAGTCCATTTTTCAGGCACAGGCTGCTTTTCGCTACCCTTACCTGTAGACAGAGGAGCAAGAGTGGCCAGGAGAAGCAGGGCAGCTGGCAACGCCTTCATGGCTGCAGATCCACAGCCTCAGTCTTGCGTGCTTCTATGTGGGAGCCTCCATCTTGCCTCATACCAGGGATTCCAGAGAAATGACTGAAGCGGCCTTAAAATGTGGTGGTTGGGTGGGAAGACGGAAAGGGGTGGTGCAGAAGCATCTGGAAGCCAGATCAATGGGTGGGGAAAGAGGGCCCCCCCCGGGCTCACATGGACGTACTGGGGGAGGAGGGCTGTCATGCTAGGCTTGGCCTGCGTCTTGGAAAGACAGAACAAATAAAAGGGCTACAGCATCGTCTTTCTTCTTTCCTCACACATTCCAATTAGACAGAACTCTGTGACCTTAAAAAGCAAACCACACATTGCATTCAGCAGAAGCCCGTGCTCGACTGGATTTCAAATCCTCCCTTTAAAGATGTTTCTTAAGGAGTTCTGTAGCCCTCCACCTACATTACAACCGAATGCTCACGGTGCCCCCATATTTCAGCTGGAAGGGCCTTGCCCACTGAGTGCACAGCTGCAGTGAGGGGGCAGCCTGGCCTGAGAGGGGGCGGGAGGAGGAAGGCGAGGTCACGGACCGTGGGCGAGGCACGGGCACAGCCCCTGCCAACTATGACTGCATGGGATGGGCCTCCCTGCTGACCTGGGGGTGGGGGTGTCTCCAGATGCTGCACTCACACATTTCTAAAAGCTGTGAGCAATTTGTGGCAGCGGGGCACGGGGGAGGTGTGCACACAGGCCAGCTGGTCCTCATCCTAACATCCTAAAGGGTGCCCCCAATCTACTTACCCAGGGGCAACCTGCGAGGCGTGAAAAATCGGCTGGATGGTACTGGACCAGAGTAAATGGGGCCTGCATCCAGGACCTGCATTGGCTGACTTAGTACAACATGGATACTTTTTCTCGGTCCTTGAGCTGAATTCAGTTTTGGAGAATTTCTTGAGGGCCACATTCTAGTGGTGGCCAGCAGGCCAGATGCAGCCTCTCTTGCCACCTGTGGCAAAGAACGTGTCCCATGGTAGAGCCCCTCCTCCCCGCCAGGCAACCCTCCCTCCTTGCCGCCGCCAGCCCCAGACTGGCGTGCCTTCGGCCTTGGCGTTGCTGCAGTGGCAGGCGGGGAGAACTGTGTGGTGGCAGCAGCAGGGAGCTCCGATCAATTGCGTGGCTGCGGGCTCTTGCGAGGTGCTGGCCATGTGCCGAGATCTTATGAAAGTCCCCAGGCCCGGCAGCAACAGCCCTGCCTGTTCTGAAAGCTCCCCCAGTGCTTCCTTGCTGTGGCAGATGCCCCCATGAATGGGGCTAGCCAGACTCCATGAGCGGGTGGTTGCATCCGCAGCTCTACCCACGCATGCAGGCAGCCTCGCGGAGCTGGCCCTTGGTGGGGGGGGCGGGCAATGACAAGAGGAAAGGTGCCAGAAATCCCGACAACACCCAGTGTGGTTCTGCTTACAGCGCAAACCATAAGAAACCCAGCCTCAAGGGAGACATTTCAGTCTGGGGGAACAATATAGAATCCGAAGAGCGTAAGAAAAATGGGGCACTGCTACCTGGAAAGCCTTAGCAGGCCGGGTGTGATTCACTCAGGGGGTGAACTTGGTGGGTGGGAAGAGCAGGGCTCATCAGTTCTCCTGGAACTCTTGGCAGTGTGGGGCGCCATCAAACACGGTGTCCTTCAGGACTATCGTGGGCCTTGTGGTTTTGCAGCGGCTGCACAGGAGCTGGAAGAGGGCTGTGAAACTCCACACACATGGGTCCCTCACATACAGTATCTGCGTGAATGCACATTTTGGGCTTTGGAGTAAGGTGCCTCCAGTATAACAATGATACACAACACTACCGCTCTTTGTCAGTGGATAGCATGGAAGCAGTTGAAACCTTTGAACCTTCCTGGCTTCTGTAAAGGGCAGGATGAGGACAAACAAGTGTTATTGTTGGTCAGTAGAAAGCCTGACCTGGGTAGAAGGAATCAACCTATGTGGAAGGGGTTGTGCCCCCCTGAGGGATCAGGTCCATAGCTTGGAAGTGCTCTCAGATCCCTCACCATCCCTGGATCCTCAGGTGGCCATGGTGGCATGGAACACATTTACACAACCACGGTACAGCAGTGACCCTTCCCGAGGTGGCCCGACTTGGCAACATTTATGCAGCTCTGGTTGCGTCATATGTAGAGTCTGCAGTGTGCTCTAATGAGGGGCTGTCCCTGAAGAGGGCCCAGAAGCCTTGACTGGAGCAACACGCAGCAGCTGGACCCACATCACACCTGCATCGAGGTGAGCTATTATCTACCAGGACTGATGCACGAAGAATCACACTGCTGGCCCAAAAAGAGTGGATCTGAATGTGAGCCCAAACTCCCTCCAATAGTCAGCCAGCGGTGCAGGGCTACTGGGCATGCTCAGCCACAGTTGTGCTCCCCCCCAATAAGGGATCTCCCCTTCTTTTTATATTTCAGCAGACCTTGTACTGTTACCTTTCTCTTCTGTGCAATTGGTGCCACTCTGATTACATGGTGAAAGTATACGTGATTAACATGTACTTAATCACCTCCTAGCACCACTCTGTATTTATATGGGTATATTTATATTGTATTTTATTCTATTGTGTTCCATGGTTTTAGTTATTATTGTTATCTGTATTTTAATGAGCCGCCCAGAGAGCCTCTGGCTATGGGGTAGCATACAAATGCCATCAATAAATAAACACACACCTTGAATGCCATTGGTGCAGGAGAGCCCACCACCTCCCTCAGTGATTGGTTCCATTGTCATATCGTTCCAACAGTCGGGAAGTTCTTCCTAACATCTAGCTGGAATCTGGCTTCCTGTTACTTGAGGCTGCTCTTCCATGTCTGGGATGATCGAGAAGAGATACTGGACTTCCTCTGTGCAACTTTTCAAATACCGAAGGGTGCTATCAAATCATTGCTCAGTTTTCTCTTCTGAAGGCCAAACAAGCCCAGTTCTTTCACTCTCTCTTCACAGGGCTTTGTTTCCAGTCCCTGGATCATCTTTGCTGCCCTCCTCTGGACCATTTCCAGCTTCCCTGCATCTTCCTTAAACTGCGGTGCTCAAAACTGGACACAGCACTCCAGATGAGGCCTAACCAGTGCTGAGTAAAGGGGAAGTAGTACCTCACAGAATTTGGAGCTGATAGGTCAATTAATGAAGCAATTGCTTTTTTTTGCAAGCACATCACATTATTGACTCATTTTCTGCCTGTGATCTACAACCATTCCAAAATCCTTCTCACTTGCCATATTGTTGAACCAAGGTTTCCCCTTCTCAGAACTGTGCATTTAGTGCCTTTTCCCTAGGTGCAAATTTTGGCATTTGGCCCTACTGAATTTCATTCTGTGACTTTCAGCCCAGCACGCCCACCTATCAAGGTCACCCCAAACCTTGTTTCTGTCTTCCAGGGTATTAGCTGCCCCACCCAGTTTTTTGTCATCTGCAAATCTGGTAAGTATTCCCTGCACTTTCCTTATACAAATCATTAATAAAAATGTTGACGACTGCTGGGATCAGGATTTAATAATGCAGTATCCCAGTTGCTTCCTGTTTCCAGTTTGAGAAGGTAGCGCTGATGAGTACTTTTTCAGTCTGATTTTGTTGCCAACTGTGAATTCATCTCATTGTTGTTCCATCTAGCTCACTTTTAGCTAGTGTGCTAATCAGGAGATCATGGGGCACTTTCAAAAGCTTTGCTAAAGTCAAGATAGATTATGTCCACAGTATTCCCACAGTCCAACAGGGAGGTTACCAAACAAAAAATGAAATCAGACTAGTCCGGTAGGATTGTTCGAGTAATCACTGCACTGTTTCCAAGGTGTGTCCAGACTGACTGCTTTATCATCTGCTAAAGAATTTCCCCAGGAATTGATGTCAGACTGACTGATCTGTAGTTCCTGAGTTCATCTTTTTTCTTTCTTGAATTCGGGAACATTAGCCCTTCTCCAGTCATCTGGCACTTTCCTTGTCCTCCATGATTTCTCAACAAGAATAGACAGTGATTCTGAAAGTTCTTCCACTAGTTCCTTTCTGGAACTAGGATGGAGTTCATTGGGCCCTGAAAACTTGAACACATTCAACCCAATTAGATGACCCTTTTTCCTTGTTAGAATTGTTTGCAATTGTGCCTTTAGAATTTTTCCTTTAAAAAAAATCTCACCTCTCTTGGACTCCTTTTCTCATTAGAATCACTTGCCATGGGACTTTGATTATCATTGTTGAGTCTATTAATCTAAAATCCAGGGTTCATAATTGGAAGTCATCAGTAACACAAGTTAGGAATCTCTTGAAGGTACCATGTTTGGCAGAATTTATCTCCCAAAGGATATTGAGGAAACTGAAGTCCCCCATAGCAACAGCATCATGCCTCCTTGAAAAACCAGCAATTTTCTTTTCAGAAGAGTAATCCTCATCATCTCCTTGACTGGGTGGTTGATAACAAACTCCAGTGACTGTGTTCTTTTTATCCCTTCTTTCATTTCTATTAATCCAGGTGCATTAATGCATCCACCTGTATTTCTGTGCAGATATGTCTCTTACAGTGTGGCTCCACCTCCCTTTCTGTTCCTTGTGTTTTTCTTGAACAGGTTCTGTCCTTCAACTGTTGAATGCCAGACATGGGGGTCATCCTACCAAATTTCAACTATACCTTTCTGGTCATATTTGCCCTCCTGTTCTCAAGTTCAAGGTCATGCTGTTTGTTTCCCATTCTCTGGGCATTACTATACACACTGAGGGCCACATGATTTATATTACAAGAGGAAGTTAGTAGCCCAATTGAAAGCATCTGGCTAAATTTAAAAGGACCAAAAAACAAGAAAAACATAGTTATTGGCATATATTACCATCCACCCAGTCAAAAAGAGGACAAGGATGCAACCTTTGAAAAGCAACTTGCCAGCATTTCAAATACTGTAGATATACAAAAGGGTACAAGACAAGGATGCCCACTATCACCACTGTTGTTTATATTGATCTTAGAAGTGTTAAACAGAAATATCAGGGATGATATGGACATTAAAGGTACTAGAATCAGAGACGAAAGCTATAAATTGCAAGCATTCGCAGATGATCTAGTTTTCATAATGGAGGAACCCTTGGTAACAATGCCTAAACTCCTACAAAGGATTGAAGAATATGGCGAGGTTATTGGGATGAAAATAAATAGAGAAAAGACTAAACTGTTAGTAAAAAAATTTACACAGGACCAGAGAAAAACTCTGCAGGGACAAGTAGACTTACAGATTGTTAAAAAGCTTAAATATTTGGGAATTTATCTTACAGCTAAGTGTACCACCTTGAAAGAAGACAATTATGATAAACCATTTAAGGAAATTAAGAGTGATTTGGAAAAATGGGCTAATTTGCAATTATCCTTGCTGGGAAGAATAGCACTAGCTAAAATGAGTATATTACCAAAGCTTTTGTTCCTATTCCAAATGATTCCCATAAAAATTGATAGAAAGTTTTTTGATGATTTAAATTTCCAAATTTCAAGATTTATATGGAGAAAGAAAAACCCAAGGATTAAATTAAAAATACTTCAAGAGGCTAAAGAGAATGGGGGCTTTGGTCTCCCTGTCTGGATGTTGTACTATCAAGCTTCTGAGTTAACGTGGCTAAAAGAATGGATAACTTTAAGAAATAAGAGAATCTTGTATCTTGAAGGGCATGATTTGCAAATGGGCTGGCATGCTTATATGTGGTATGAAAAGGCTAAGCTACATGGCTCTTTTTCAAGTCACTATATTAGAAAATCATTAATGTCGGTGTGGGAAAAGTTAAAGACAAAATTGTATAATAAATTACCAGATGGCTTTCACCTGTGGAAGCTTTGGTATATCCAAATGCACTGAACTTGGAAGAGATCATAGGATATGATGACATTTTGGATAAGGATGGAGGTTTGAAATTGAATCAAGAAACACAAGAACAAGGATCTAATATCTCCTGGTGGCATAAGGTGCAGATACAATCAAGATTTGCTGAAGATTATAAAACGTGGGGTTTTTATAAGGACTTAACAGCATTTGATCAGGTGATGTTTAAATCAGATGAGAAAATGATTAAAAGACTATATAATTTCTTACTAGATAGGAGAATGGAAGATGAACAGGTTAAGGAAACTATGATAATGTGGGCACAAAACTTTGGATATAATATTGAATTAGAAAAATGGCAAAAGCTGTGGGAGAGAAATATTAAGGTAACATTAGCATCTTTGTATAAAGAGAACCTGTATAAAATGTTTTATAGATGGTGTCTGTCGCCAAATAGATTAGCTAAGATGTTTCCAAGTATGTCAAATGGATGTTGGAAATGTAAACATAAATTGGGTGCTTTCTATCACATGTGGTAGACTTGTGATATTACAAAAAAGTATTGGATTAAAATACATAAATGGCTTGAGGAAATGTTACAAAAATTTTTAGCTTTTAAACCTGAAATTTTCTTATAAGGCATTATACCTGCTGATATTAGTAAACAAGAAGTGTACTTGATTTTACATATAATTACTGCTGCGAGGATTGCATTTGCTCAACACTGGAAAAGTGAAGAACCACCCACCAATGAACTGATCCTAAAAAAGATCTTGGACTGTGCAGAAATGGACAGATTGACTTTTTCATTGAAGGAGAAAGAAGATACTGACTTCTATCAAACATGGGACTCTTTTTATTATTGGCTAGAGAAACAGGACTTCATATAGATTATGTTTCTATGTTATCATAAATGGAAAAAAAATGTGGGGGCTGACCCAGCAGGCTCGATGTTTTTGATGATTGATGTTATTTTTAGTTTTTCTTTGTTTTTAGGATTAAAAATTTTGAATAAAACTTATTATAAAAAAAAGGAATGCCTAGATGGAATAAACATGTTCAAATCTCCAGGGCTCAATAAACTCCATCCCAGAGTGATAAATGAGCTAGCAGAGGAATTCTCGGAACCACTGAGTATTATCTTCGATAAATCCTGGAAATCAGAAGAAATGCCAGATGACTGGAGAAGGGCTAACATTGTCCCTATCTTCAAAAAGGGGAACAAAGATGAACCTGGGAACTATACATCAATTAGTCTAACATCAACCCCTGGAAAAATTCTGGAGCAAATTATTAAAAATCCATCTGCAAGCACCTACAAGAAGAAAATGCAGTGATTAATAGACGCCAGCATGGACTGATCAAAAATAAATCCTGTCAGACTAATTTAATCTCATTTTTTGTTTGGGGAACCTCCCAAACGGACAAAGGGAACACTCTGGACATAATCTACCTAGCCTTTAGCAAAGCTTTCAAGAGTGCCACATGACATTCTGATAAGCAACTTAGCAAAACCTGGACTAGATGGAAGAACTATTAGGTGGATCTAAAATTGGCTGCGAAACTGGACACAAAGAGTGCTCATCAATGGCACCTTAACGAGTCCTGGGCCCCATGCTCTTCAACATCTTTATTCATGATTGAGATGAGGAAGTACAAGGAATGATAACTAGATTTGCAGATGATAAAAAACTGGATGGAATAGCAAACACCCTAGAAGACAGAATGAAGGTCCAGGGCAAGCATGATAAACTTGAACACTGGGCTCAAAGCAACAGAATGAGATTCAATAAGGACAAGTGCCAAGTTCTCCACCTAGGAAAAAGAAACCAGATGTATCGATACAAGATGGGGAATACATGGCTCAATAGAACTGAAAAAGATCTTGGAGTAAACATTAGCCAACAATGCAATGCAGCCACCAAAAGGGCAAATGCTGTTTTGGGATGCATTAACAGAAGTATTCCAAATCATGAGAAGTCGTAGTTCCTCTATACACCTCATTAGTCAGACCTCATCTGGAATACTGTGTCTAGTTCTGGGCACCAAGATTTAAGAAAGATGTGGGTAAATTAGAATGGGTCCAGAGGAGGGTAACAATAATCCAGGGTTTGGAAACACCGCCCTGTGAGGAGAGACTCAGGGAACTGGGCGTATTCGGCCTTGAGAAGTGAAGACTGAGAGGGAACATGATATCTGTCTTTCAGTACTTCAAAGGCTGTCACAAAGAGGAAGGTCAAGATCTCTTCTCGTTGATGCCAGAGTGTAGGACACGGAATAATCAATTCAAGTTGCAGCAACCCAGATTCAGGCTGGACAGCAGGAAAAGCTTCCTCACTGTCAGAGCAATACAACAGTGGAATCAGCTGCCTAGAGAGGTGGTCTGCTCTCCCACACTAGAGACATTCAGAAAAAACTGGATGGCTGTCTGAGTGGGATGGTGTAACTTGGGTGTTCTGCAACAGAAACATAGAAACAGAGGAAGTCAGAAGAGGCCTCCCAAAGTGTTGGACCTGATGGCCTTCATGGCCCCTTCCAGCTCTACTATTCTATGATAATCTAGCTTTCTTTCTGCATTTTTGGAAGACTTTTATTGGGCACTGTCATGAGTACTCTCCTATAATTTTCTTGGATATGGTGGGTCTTTTATTTTTCCCCTCTCTTTCTCTGGGTATATAATGCTGCCATGAGGAATTTAATTCCAATCTTATAAGCTCTCCCACAGTATTGTGCCCAAGCTGTAGGGATCCCAAGGATGAGAGGCTGATAATCAAACAGCCTATGACTCAAGAGTTAACAATACACAAAATCCAACTTTATTTGCACAATAAGCGCGCGGGTTTCAAGATGTTCAGCAACGTATCTCCTCACTGGATAAAACAGGGTACCTTAATCACTTCTGACTGAGGCATCGCACTCTTCCCCTTCACAGGCACGCCTCACTCGCAAATCCCCCCCTCTTCTGAATGCACTTTGACCAGTCCTTATGCGATTTATCTCAGCATACTCCTTCCCTTCTGCACTTTGCCAGCTTCTCTCGCGCGCCCTTATAACACTTGACAATCGCAAGCTTGGCTCCCACAGTCACTGACTTGTCGTCAAGCGTCAGCTTCTCCCCTTTCCCTTGCCTTCCGCAGCGCTGCGCTGCCCTGCCCTGCCTGGGACGCTAAAGGGACAGCCACCTCCCGGGACTCTGCAGGCTTCCAGGAAGTGCAGCCCATGATCCCAGAATCCAAATCTCTCACACCACCAGCAGCTTCACAGCCAGGCATTCACCTGCAGTATTTTTCTTTCCCTGCCCATTTCACTTCTTCAGACTGGAAGGATAGAAAACTATCTGGGCCCCAAAGTTCTTGGCTTTCCTCCCTCAAGCTTCAAAGTCCGATGTGGTTTCTTCAAAGTTCTGCTTGGCAATGTCATTTCTTCCTGGCTAGACATCAGAAAGAATTTTCTGGAAGAACAGTACAGTAATAGAACCGATTAGCTAGGGAGGCTGTCTGCTTTCCCACACTGGAACCATTCAAAAGGCAGCTTGGAGAGCCATACTTCAGGGATGCTTTAACTAGAGGTCCTGCACTGAGAAGAGAGTTAGCTTTGATGGCGTTATAGATCCCTTCCAACTCTACTATTCTATTTTTCTAATCCCTGGACCAGCTGGAGCTACTTCCCTACATCTGCTCAGCTAGGAGTCAGGAACCAGAAAGATGGGAACTGGACAGCGAAACATCTACCAGTTGGTGCTGTTAGACATCTGAGCAGCTTTTGATACCATAGACCAGAGGAGGTGATCTTTTGGGCCAGCAGGCAGACTTTGAAATTTGACAAACTATCCTGACTACAGTGCCAAAATAGCTGCCACAGATAATCAAGGTATGTCAGAACGGACAAGTGACTAGCCCAGAGATATTCAAGGGGGATCAAGATCCTGAAGCCAGACTCCCACTTTGCTCTGAGGTAATCCCAGGAGCCAGAAAGCATATATAGTGCTTCAATAAAAACAGGGAGCAGTTTGTTTCAGTGTGCACCAGGAGGGCATACTTGGGCCCTTCACTGTGTTGCCTGCTCCCTCCATAGGTCATGGTGTCCCTGTGGCCCACCTGGCTGGGAAAGGACTCGGGGGGGGGGGGTTCTATAGTGCTTGCAGCCCTTGTTAGCCCGCCAGACTGCAGGTCTTTGCTGTCCTTCTTGTCCCCATCTTTTGCCACCATGCTGTCTAACACATAAATGAAAATGCTGGGAGAGTTTGCCTGGCCTCAGTACCCAAACATGCACATGGCCCTCACTTTTCCATCTAAAGCCAAAGAAACAGGTCGTAAATTTGTGTCTTGTCAGCAACAGACCAGAGGATGAACAAACCAAAGTTAATCAGACTGGGCAGTTTAGTCAGGAAAGCCTGTGTGGTGTGGTGGTTACAGCATTGGGCACTTCAGAGAAGGGTCCCAATCCCCACTGGCCTTGAAGCTCCCTGGATGACTTCGGGCCAGTGGCTGACTCCCAGCCTAACTGACCTCATGCGGTTGTGGTCGTGAGGATGAAATGGAACGTGATAAAGAAAAGGGCAAACAAGGCTTTTCTGTGTGAAATTTCTCAAGAAAATAACGTCTCCACGAAAGCCTGTGCATCTGGCCGAATGTAGGGCAGAATGCAGCTTTCGGGGATGAGGAAGCAGCGGAGGGTGTCCAAGTGGCGGCGCAGCTTGTACGGCGAGACACGCGCGTCGACAGAATTAGTCAAGGCATTTGCTGCGTATGGTTTGGTGCGTATCTCCTCGCCGGCCTTTCCCCGAGTGCGTGCCCCGGCAGAGCCGGGCAGCCGCTCCGCCTGAAACGCGCTCTCCCGTGCAGGCGGCGGGAGAATGCGCAGGCCTTTCGGCCCCGCCCCCTCGGCCCGTCTGCGCGCTACGCGGGCGCCGGAGCTGCTCGCGACCCCGCGCGTCTGGGCCCGCCGCTCCCGTCAGCGCCGGCCGGCACAGTCCCGACCGGGGCGACGTGAACCGCGGCCCCGGCAAGGCCGCCCCCGACACTCCCCCGTCCTGCCGCGCGCGAGGAGCGCTCCCGAGCCGCCTCCCGCCTCCCGCCCGCGGCAGGCAAGGCCTCTCTGCGCGGCCGGCCGAGCTCGGGGCGGGGCGGCGCCTTCCGCGCCGGTCGCCGAGGCCGCCGCCTGCTCCCGCCCCGCCCTCTTCGTCCGCCCGCGCGTGGGCCCTCCCGCCCTCGGGAGGCTGCGGCGGCGCGCCAGTGGCGACGGGCCGACGTCCGGGCAGCGCAGCGCTGAGGCGACCCGCGGCGGGCGAGGAGCGACGGCGATGGCGGCGGCGGCG
>NW_025336010.1:1099819-1108652 GCF_004798865.1 Varanus komodoensis
GGGCGCGAGGGTCGCGGCGCGGGCCGGTGGAGGCCGCAGGTAGCGCGGCGGCCCTTCGGGGGCGCGCGGGGGGCAGGCCGGGGCGCGCGGGGGCCCCGCGGGGCTCGGAGGTGAGCAGAGGCCCTCCCGGCCCCGCGCGGCTTCCCTCCTGGGAAGAGCAAGATGCGGCAGGCGGCCGCCGAGGTGGAGGAGCAGAGCGCCCCGAGCAGGAGCGGGAGAGCGAGGCGAGGGCACCGCTCGCCGTGCCGCCCGCTGACTCCTCATGGCCTGCCCTCTCCCGCGGCTCCGGAAGGCCGAGCTTTGAGGAGGCGGCATCCGGCCGTTGGCTCAGGGAACGCAGGCGCACTGGGGGGCCGCGCCGCGCCGCGCCGCGGGCCCCGTACTGGCGCTCCCGCGTGGCGCTCCCGACTGGGGCCCGCTCGGCTCACCACGGCAAGGATCCCCGGTCCGTGCTGGGCTTTGACGCGCTGCAATTTCAAAAGCCTCGAAGGATGAAGAACGGGGAAGCGTTGAAACTTCCGCCGTACGGCGCCTCCCATTCCTTGAAGGGTTACCCTGGATTGCAGCCTTAAGCAGGGATCTTAAGCGTGTTCACACAGAAACGAGTCTCTTCTTGGGGGCGTTTGAGTAAACACGCTTAGATTCGCACCGTAGAAATGAGATTCGGGCGGCAGTCCTGTGTACACTGGGATGCCCCATTTATTTCTGAATGAAAATGTTTACACTATGCGACCACAAAGATACACCCAGTTATACTATCCAAGATGTAAGAAAATAAGGTTTGGATTGATGTGAATGTGCTTACTTTTGAAGTGAAATCCTTAATATCTCTGTATCTTGTGTAGCTTGCTTAATTAACAGAAGAATTCTGTTGATAGCTGCTAGTGATTGGAGAGCCTCCATGCTCAGCGGCAGTTCAAAGGCAGCTGTTGCCTGGCTCTGCGCAGCGAAGGGCTGTGGCCATCGTGCCTGCTTGTGGGTTTTGCAGAGACATCGTAGGCTGCAGCGGGACTTTTCCGGTGGTTCTTCGAAATCTCTGCCTATCTCATTTGCTTAAAGCAACTGTGCCTGTTTTTCTTCTGCTTCAGCAGGATGTAAATAGGTGAATGGCATTGTGGCTTTGAGTGCCCTTCATGTGTCCTTCCGCTCTGGAATCATGGAGGGCAGAGGAGCATAGCTGGTATTCTGTTTCAAATGAGCTGCCATCACATCATCCCATTTATAGCACAGGGTTTGGACTGAATAGCATCACACCCTCAGTCATGTATACACAATCGGGTCACTGGGGATAGAAAAATTGGGCTCTGGGTGGTTCCTCATCTAGGTCACTGGGTGCACAGAGAAGCCATACCTGCTCAACTCCCAGGCCCTTCTTGGGAGAAGAGGAGCAGAGAGGAATAGACCCTTGGCCTCTCCTCTTTGGGCTTTGCAGACTTGTTCCAGTTGCCTCCTGTCAGATTTCAGGCGGAAGCTTTAGGGGAGTGGCCAGTATCTACTCATCAGCTGCATTACACTTGTACCTAAAGCAAAACTAACATCCTGTGACTGCAGAGGTTGCCATGAAAAGAAATATTAAAAAGTTAAAGAACATTGTGGCTTTCTAAAGACTAACTTATATTTTGGCATGAGTTTTCATTAACTGTAATCCAACACTTTTTGCCCTTCCAGCAACCCTATTAAATAGGTCACAGTTCCAGCATTCCCAATGGGAAACTGAAGCTGAAAGGGAGGAGTCTCCAACCATTTAGGACCTGTGGCCTCATTTGAGAATTGCAGGCATTGATGTGGGTGCCACTACAAAATGGCTTTCCTGAAGGATATGTCACATAAAGGATGCCGTGGGGGCCTAGCTAGTCAGGAGACAATTCACAGTAGAGACTTAGTATAACAGCAGAAACATCACCCTGCCGACAAAAGTGCGTATAGTCAAGGCTATGGTTTTCCCAGTTGCAATGTATGGCTGTGAAAGCTGGATCATAAGGAAGGCTGAGCGCTGAAGGATTGAGGCCTTTGAATTGTGGTGCTGGCAGAGACTCCTGCAAGTCCCTTGGACCACAAGGCGATCAAATCAGTCAGTCCTAGAGGAGATCAACCCCGACTGCTCTTTAGAAGGCCAGTACTGAAGATGAAACTCAAATACTTTGGCCACCTAATGAGAAGGAAGGACTCACTGGAGAAGAGCCTTATACTGGGAACGATTGATGGCAAAAGAAGAAGGGGATGGCAGAGAATGAGGTGGCTAGATGGAGTCTCTCAAGCAGTCGGCATGAGCTTAAGTGGACTCCGAGGGATGGTGGAGGACAGGAAGGCCTGGAGGAATGTTGTCCATGGGGTCGCAGTGGGTCGGACACGACTTTGCGACTAACAGCAACTACAAGCAGAGGAAGAGTCTGAGCTGCTACATACTTTACCCCACTGAAGCACAACATGATACTCACTTAAGATTGCAATCCTATGCATGCTTACATGAAATTAATTGGAAAGTATTTCTGTAGGCTTGCTCTGCTCGTACTATACGTTCTTTTCCAACCACAAAATACCCCAGCTCCAAAAGGAAAGAAAAAAATTCTGCTTCAACTCTAGACAGTAGGAATCCATTTCACCACCACAGAGAAGAGATTAGAAGGCAAGAAAAGGCAAGGGAGGGTCTGGGAAGGAGAGGAAATAGTGAGAGAAACAGCAAAGCTAGGAAGGGGAAGGAACAAAGTAAAGTGTAGAGAGAAGAAACAGGGTAGAAGCTGGGAGTGAGCTTGGGTCTGGGGTCCAGATCAGGCCTGTTAACCTTCTCTTGCCTTTGCCCCCCAAACAAAGAAGTAGGTTATCAACAGGTGCCTCAATGACAACACAGGGACTTCATATCTGGAATGCTGCCTTTTTTAGTGTTTTTAGCTGCTGCTGTTGTAAGAAATTCTTGCTTAATAAACTGCTTGAGTGTCACTGCTGCAGAAAGGTTATTCTAGGAACCACACGATCCGCTGCACTCTCATCTCCCTTACCCTTAAGGCCGGTGGGGAAGATTTCTCTTCCTAGTGACCGGAACATTCTGATCTCCTTCTGTGGGAATTTGAAGTGCAGATCCAGCTAATACTTTATTTTTAGGCGAAAAATCTCTTGTTTGCAGCTTCACAGGAGCACTTTGAGAGAGATTACTCTATAACAGTTGAAATATACTTACTGAAATCCACTGAATTCCTGTTGGAAATGTTACTTTTTAATAGTTGTTTATTGACACATGGGCAACCTGTGCACCACAGGCTTTTTTAAGTGATTGGGAAAATTGCACATTTTCTTGGCAGTGAAATATATTTCATGCCTGTGTAGTGAGTGAGGGGAAACATACAAGGCCCGCAAGTAAATTGAGGGAAAATACTTTTTTTTTATTACATTGAATTTGTATGTCCTGCACTTTTTTCTCTTCCAAGTTTTAGAAGAAGGCCAGCCGTTCTGTAATGATGCTTGCTTGCTGTAACTTGCAAGAAGACCAAACACAGACTGTTTCTGTGACCAGCTAGTGACCATGGCCTCAGCCAGGCCATGGGCCAAAGGCCTCTGGGTAGCCTTAGCAATAGTTTTGGGGCTGCTGATGGCAGCTCCTGATTTAGGTGCTGCGTTTTTAAAGCTGTAGATCAATTAATCAGTGAAAGCTTTACATGTCTGAGGCTGCAGATCAGTCAGAAGCTAATTTAAGACACCTAGATGCTTGGAAAGTAACACCTGGCATAACCGCAGTTATCAGAAAACCTTCGCTAACTCTAATCGCAAGCTAGGTCTTGGAGACATCTAGCAAGACCCCAAATGTCACAAGAAACAATTTTCAGAAAATACCAGCAAAACACCTAGCTGCAAGACCCCACTAATGACTCTCCAAAGGTGCCATGGCGTGGGAGGCCAGGATTGGCTGGTCTGGAACTGGAGAGCACCTGGACATGCATGGTCCAAACTACTTGCCAGTCTGTAACTTACGAAGACCATGCCCAAAACTTTGCTTTCTGTCAGCTCTGCTTTTGGGCATGAGCCACGCTGCTGACCTCTTATGCATGCAAAATAAACAGCTTCCCTTTTTCCTGATAATTGAGACCCTCTGGGAAAAAGACCAAGAGCATTTTTGCAACACTAGGAACCCAAGGTAGCTTACATAGTTCTCTTGCACTTCATTTTTATCCTTACAATGAGACCCCTGTGAAGTGGGTAAGGCTGAGAGCCTGTGACTGGCCCAAACTAACCCAGCGAACTTCTTGACTGAGTGTGGACCCATATCTCCTGGATCCCCAGTCCAACACTCTCAGCAGCACACTGGCTCTCACAATTTTAAATATATCACAAATTTCCCTTCAGTCTGCTTCCCAGCTATGAAATCTGTCTATATCTCTCTGTCTTTTTAAGTGTAAATTTCCTACACACTTAAAAAGAGAAGCAAAAGACATTCAGAGGCTGCAGAATGGGACAGAGAGAATGGAATGCCCTTCTGGTGCGGCCCCGTTTACTCTTTTCTGTCCAGCCACCTTGTTAGAGTTTTTCCAAAGCTGTCAGGGAACTGCAGTAAGTGCCCTGAAAAGGGGTTAGCCTTTTCTGAACTGAGATGCAGGAAGTGTTCCAAAGGTGGAGGGCACTCAGAAGTGCCAGTTCATTTAAAATTCGGGGCTTAGCCTTGCTAAGGGGGAGAGCTATAGTCCTCCCATATTAACTATTTGCTTCTGCAGCCCCCCCTCCCCGTTTGTTAGTGTGTTCTAATCAACAGCTGTCAGCTGTTCACAGTGTAGCTCTGTGTGTCTGCTCTCCAGTTCTGTTGCTCTTTGACAGCTTAAATTGACAGAACAATAGACAAGGCAGAACTGCATATAGCGGAAGAGCAGCAGTGCCCTTGCACAATTCCAAAGGATTGCCAAAATAAAACTAGTGTTTAAAAATTATGAAGAAATCTGCACATATTTTGGAGGTTGGAAAAAAACCCTGTAGTAATTTTAAGTGTCCTGAGACTGTGTTCCTTTAAATGTTGGTAAGTTTTCAGCAGTTGCACTCATGTGGCAACTGCCAAAATTGACCAGTCAGAGTTGAAGTTTGTCAGAAGTCAACAGAATGTAAAGAGGCAGCCTTCATTTTAGAACCCAACAGAGGACTGTGAAAAGCATTGAAGATTCTAAAGGGAGTAGAATACATATTAGCAACTAGGGGGAGTCAGAACTTCATATTGTTGAGCATTATAAGAGTGTGTGAAGAAGCTAGCAGAAACCAGAGTGCAGAAGAAAAATGAGGATCTGAGTATGAGGACTGTGAAGGGAAAGAGTGAGGTACCTCAGAAGTTATTATTATTCATTGTTTTTTTATCAGGGAAATAAATTGCTGTACATCTTGAAACCCATACACTTGCTGTGCAAATAAAGATCTATTTTGTTTATTGTTAACTCAGCTAGGCCTTTTGATTATCAGCTTCTCATCCTCAGGACCACATGGTCCAACGAAAGAGCCCTGCAGCTTTGGCACAATACTGTGGGAGAGGCTAAGTGAAATTTGGAATTAAAAATCCTGGTGGTAGTGATATACAAACAAACAGAGTGAGTAAGAAGGGGTCTCCCAAGCCATCTAGTATGACCTTTGGCTCTAGCTGGCTCCGCTCACGACATGCCTTCCATGTGCATATCCAGCCTATCCTAAAACCCCCTCACTGATGGGGCTTCAACCACCTTCCATGGAAGCCCATTTCATACCCTAGGGGTCCTAACTGTCAGGAAGTACTTCCTGGCATCCACCTTGAATCTTGGTTCCTTGAGCTTGGCTCCATTGGAACGCATCCTGCCTTCCACTGCTGGGGAAAAAGGTCTTGACCCACCTCCTCGTCACACCCCCTCACATACATGTATGTCACCAACAGATCCCATCTGAGTCTCCTCCAGGCTGAAAAGACCCAGTTCCCTCAGTCTCGCCTCATACCCCATCCCCTGCAAACCGGCCACCAACCTTGTGGCCCTACACTGCACTGACTCTAACCTGGCTATATCCTTTCTGTAATGAGGGGCCCAAAACTGAGCACAATACTCCAGTTGCAGGCGCACCAGAGTCATATAGAGTGGTAGTAATACCTCTCTGGATCTAGAAGCCACGCTTCTGGCTATTCAACCAAGCATTCGCCCTCTTGACCACCTCATCACACTGCTGACTCATGTTTAGCCTGCAGTCAACCAGCACCCCGAGGTCCCTTTCACAAGTGCTGCTCTCCAGCCACTTTTCCCCTAACCTGTACTTATGACATCCTTTCCTATGCCCCAAGTGTAAGACCTTGAACTTATTCGCATTGAACTCCATTCTGTAGTGCCTGGCCCACTTCCATTGTCTATCCAGATCCTTCTGGATCTGGAGTACCGGCTCCTCAGTTGTGGCCACTGCCCTCATTTCACTATAATCTGTGAATTTGATCAGCAGACTGGTCATCCCCTCTTCCAGGTTATTGATGAAAAGATTGAATAGGATTGGTCCCAGGACAGAACCCTGGGGGACCCCGTTCATCACTGGCTGCCATCCCAGTGATTCCCCACTAATAGTTACCCTCTGTTTTTGGTCTGTCAACCATGCCCTAATCCATCGGACAGTGCATTGGTCTATCCCAAAACTACTCAATTTCCCAACCAGACTATCATGTGGCACTTTGTCAAAGGCTTTGCTGAAATCCAGGACAACCATATTGACTGCCTCCCCTCCATCTAGCCACCTGGAAACCTTTTCATGGAATTCCACAAGGACCTGTTTGTGTGAAAGCCATTTTGTGTAGCTGCCAACCTCCCTTATCTAGGGACTCCAAAGTGTTTCCTATTATGAGCCTTTCCATTGTCTTTCCCCGAATGGAAGTAAGGCTAATCGGGCTGTAATTTCCCATATCCCCCTACTACCCTTTCTAAAGATAGGGACTACTAATGCCACCCTCCAGTCCCCTGGAACCTCACCCATTCTCCGAAACCTGAGGCCAGCGGATATGAGTGTACCCCCGCTAACTCCCTACGTACCCTTGGGTGTTACCCATCACAGCCTGGTGCCTTTGTATCATCCAGTCCTCTGAGGAGTTCCTCAAGTGACGGGAGTGACTCTAATCTGTGCCCATGTTAGTGTCAATGCATTTGAAATGGAAATAAATTCTGCTAAAGGGACTAGAGAATGCAGGATTCAGATGCTTCCTCACACAATGTTAATGTTAATTTTACTTTTCTATACCCCCTGTAGCTGAAGTGCCCTGGGTAGTTTCCAACAAAGTATAAAACAATAAAATAGAATAGATAAATACATTAACAAGAATTAAAAATTAGTATAAAATAGTGAAGAAAGGAAGCAGTGGGAAGGAGTTGAGGTGCACGTGCTAGGAGCATGGGTAATAAGCAGGAAGAGCTTGAAGCGCCCCTGGGAATAGGAGAGTATGACCTGGTGGGGATCACAGAAACTTGGTGGGATGAAAGGCAAGACTGGAATATAAACATGGAGGGGGTATTACCTGTTTAGAAAGGACAGGAAGGGAAAGAGTGGGGGCATAGATTTATATGTCAGGGAAGGGATAGGATGCAGTGAGATAGAATGCAGCACAGATGGGGATTTGGTAGAGGCAGTCTAGGTGAAATTTAGGGGTTTTGACAGGGAAAGAGACCTGACAGTGGGGGTATGTTATCGCCCTCCAGGTCAACGAGACCCTGGATGATGGCCTGACAGACCAAATTCTAAGGATATCTCAGGGGAGGGACACAGTAATTATGGGAGATTTCAATCTCCCGGATATTAGTTGGGAGACTCACTCAGTGGTGACAGCTAGGTCATGTCACTTCCTAGAAGCTATAGAGGGAGGGTTTTTACACACAGAGGGTCCAAGAGGTGACCGGGGGGGGGGGGGGGACGTCCTTGTCTTGGTCTTGACCAACAGGGAGGAGCTGATAGATGAAGTACAGATTAGGGGACAGATCCTTTGCTTTGAGATCGGGGAATGGGGATGTGCGGCAGGTTGAGCACTAGAAGCTGGGACTTCAAGAGGGCCAACTTTGGCCAACTGAAGGCCAGACTGGGGAAAGTCTCCTGGGATAGGTTACTGGAAGGCAAGGGAGTTGAAGAGGGGTGGATGGCACTCAAAAGGGAGGTTCTGGAGGCGCAAGCCTTGACGATACCTCTAGGAGACCAGCAGCCAGACAACACGGCTTCTACAAAAACAGGTCCTGCCAGACAAACCTTGTGGAATTCTATGACAAGGTTTCGAGATGGCTTAGATGGAGGGGATGCAGTGGATGTGGTATGCCTGGATTTCAGCAAGGCCTTTGACAAAGTGCCCCAAGATATCCTGGTGGAGAAACTGAGGAGTTTTGGGATCCACCAAAGCAATGTCCGGTGGATGAGGGCATGGTTGACTGACTGAAAGCAGAGGGTAACTATTAGTGGGGAATCATTGGGATGGCAGCCAGTGATAAACGGGGTCCCCCAGAGCTCTGCCCTGGGACCGATCCTGCTTAATCTTTTCATCAATGACATGAAAGAAGGGGTGAACAGTCTGCTGATCAAATTCGCAGATGGTACTAAAACTGGAGCAGTGGCCACAACTGAGGAGCAGGATCCAGAAGGATCTGGAGAGACTATGGAAGTGGGCAGGAGACAACAGGATGGCGTTCCATGTGGATAAGTGCAAGGTCTTGCACTTGGGGCATAGGAATAGCTGTCATAAGTACAGGTTAGGTGAGAAGTGGCTGGAGAGCAGCACTTGTGAAAGGGACCTCGGGCTGCTGGTTGACTGCAGGCTAAACATGAGTCAGCAGTGTGATGCGGTGGTCAAGAGGGCGAATGCCACCCTTGGTTGCATAGCCAGAAGTGCGGCTTC
>NW_025336010.1:1108752-1115529 GCF_004798865.1 Varanus komodoensis
ATTCCTATGCCCCAAGTGCAAGACCTTGCACTTGGGGCATAGGAATAGCTGTCATAAGTACAGGTTAGGTGAGAAGTGGCTGGAGAGCAGCACTTGTGAAAGGGACCTCGGGCTGCTGGTTGACTGCAGGCTAAACATGAGTCAGCAGTGTGATGCGGTGGTCAAGAGGGCGAATGCCACCCTTGGTTGCATAGCCAGAAGTGTGGTTTCCAGATCCAGAGAGGTATTACTACCACTCTATATGACTCTGCTGCGCCCGCAACTGGATTATTGTGTTCAGTTTTGGGCGCCTCATTACAGGAAGAATATAGCCAGGTTACAGTCAGTGCAGCATAGGGCCACAAGGTTGGTGGCTGGTTTGCAGGGGATGGGGGATGAGGCGAGACTGAGGGAACTGGGTCTCTTCAGCCTAGAGAAGAGGAGATTCAGAGGGGATCTGGCGACATACAGGTACGTGAGGGGGTGTCACATGGAGGTGGGTAGAGACCTGTTCTCCCCTGCAGAGGAATGCAGGATGCACTCCAATGGAGCAAAGCTCAGGGAACCAAGGTTTGATTTGGATGCCAGGAAGCACTTTCTGACAGTTAAGACCCTGAGGGTATGGAATGGACTTCCACAGGAAGTGGTTGAGGCCCCATCGGTGCGGGTGTTCAAAGAAAGGCTGGACGTGCACATGGTGGGCAAGTCATGAGAAGAGCCGGCTGGAGCCAGAGGTCAGACTAAATGGCCCGGGAGACCCCTTCTGACTTGCTCTGTTTCTGTGTTTCTATGTAACATTAAACAACAATAAAAAGACCTGGCCAGGAATAAAAGATAGGCACCTGGCCAATTGTGCCAGGCCCCTGAATGACCAGGGAGGATTCTAAAGGCCTCTGCAAAGAGGGCTATCTTAACCTGGCAGCAAAAAGATGGTAAATTTGGTGTCAGGTGGACTCCAGCAGGGAGGTTGTAAGTCCCTCCCCCTATTCAGCACCCTCCAAGCCTCTTGAGGGGTTGGCAACCAGAGGAAAGCCCCAAAGGCTGAGCTTCATGTCTGCGTAGATCATGGCTGGGGTAGGGGTTCCATCAGGTATTGTAGTCCCAAGCCATGTAGGGCTTTATTGGTCAAGACCAGTGCCTTGATTTGGGACTGGAAGCATACAGGCAGCCAGCTCAGGTGGCCCAGAACTGGTCTTACATGTTCAGACCTCTGGGCCTCAGTTATTAATCTGGCTGCTGCTTTCTGCCCCAGGTGCAGCTTCTGAACCATCTTCAAGGACAGCCCCACATACAGTGTGTTGTAACAATCCAGATGATAGATTACCAGAGCATAGATTACCGAACACTCAGCATCCCTGTCCAGGTAGGGGCACAGCTGGGTCACCAGCCAGAGCTGGTGGAAGGCATTTTGAGTCACTGATGCCACCTGAGCCTCAAGTAACAAGGGTGAGTCAAGGAGTACCCGCAAGCTACATATCCTGTCTTCAGTAAAAGGAAAAGAGATGACAGTCTGCTCATGTCAGAAACAGGAAAAATGAACTAAAAATAACAACATACAGCTATAAACCAAAGTAGATGAAATTACTTTGTCCAAAGGAGACAAAATTAACCCTGAAATTTCACATAGAATGTTAAGTTCTGTTGATTTCTGTGGGGTTGTGCCTCAAAGCATGTGCCTCATATGTGCAATTAGATGTTCAAAGTATGTGCCCATTTTTATGCGTATTTTTCATGTTTCCTACACAGTAGTAACCTGTTCAACAGTAATGTTGTGAGGCATGAGAATTATCCCATGAAGACATTGGTCCTATGGAAGCAGCCACTTTGCCCATTCGTTCTTACTGGTAAGAAAGTTCATATATTTTCATCACTTGAAACCATGCTTACAAGTCATGGTTTGGGATGGAGCACTTAACATAGTTTGCTGATTCGGATGTTCCTGCAAAGACGGTTAAAGGCGGCCAGGAAGCAGAGGGAAGGATTTTCTTGCAAGGGAAAGACGGGGAGCGCACATGCCGTAGCACATTTCCAAGTCTCTCCATCGCAGTTTTGATCAGGTGTTGGTGGTGGGCCTTTCCTGTTGCAGCCCACATTTTGCAGGGCTAGGGTTGGGTTGGGTTCTGGGGACTGCATGCTGGTGGTGGACCCATAATGACCTCACACAGTGTTTCTTTCAGCAGCATCACCATACCACACCCTTTTTATTACCCATGTACACACACATGTGCCCCCTTATATAAATTATGTGATTTCAATATTTGGATATGGTTAATACTAGCACATTGGTGAATGAGAGCAAGCACAATCAAAGCGCTCTGCAAGCAGTTGGAAGAAAATGATTTTACTACGCATGCGTGCAGGTAGATGCCTATTTCTAGCAAGCAGATTTGCAGACCCCGATTCACAGAACTGAAATAATTTGGCACTTCAGGAACCAGACTGGCTGATGTAGCTGTGTGTGCAGAACCAGTGAACCAACACTGTGATCTGGCAGGCTTTAATGTAGAGATGCATTAACAGCATTCCCAAGGTAAATGGGAGCGTTAGTCACCTTCGTATGATACCCAGAAGGGGGAGTGGCCCCGTGATGAGGTGCTTGATGTTGATGGAATGAGTCGAGTGCTATAGCATGCTGTGTCGCTCTTCTTTAGTGCTTAAATGCTTCTTACTGTTGTCGGCAAGCATTTGGCCTGTGACTACAAGTTGGGAGAGCTAAAGCTGTTAGTCTTGTAGCTCCTGTAGCAGCTGAAGTTTGAAGCTGCTGATAGCTAAAGCTTTTGTGGTACATTCTGCCAAAACCATTAAGTACAGTTCAAGTTGTGAAGTGTTGTTTCATGAACTGGGGCTGGAGGTGGGGGTCAGACTAGATGGGCCAGGAGGCCCCTTCTTACTCTTTCTATGTTTCTGAGGTTCAGTGAATGGTGTAGCAAAGGAATGTAAATCTCAACTTTTTTCTGACATAGTACATTACCCTGCCCCAGTTTTGCCCAGTTCTAGTTAAAGATAGGAATGGATCTCCACAGACAAGGCACCACAGTAAATAAGACCTATCGCTGGGAGCCAGTGAAGCCACCATGCAAGACCTTAGTGATTGTCAGGATTGGGGCAGCTTCAAGGCCCCTCCTGCTGGCCAAAGGCAGAATAACAGCCCTGGCAGTTGCAGGATTGATCCCAGGCTCTGCTGCAGCTACCAAGGCCTTCGTGAACATCGCCAGGGAACCCTGGGGGAAGAGCTATTTAAGAAGTGGCTCTTCCCTCTAGAAGGTGCCTCAGCTTCTGACCACTGGCTTCCAGTGTGCAGAAGCTATCTGTGGTGTCTGGATCCTGTCTGCTGTTGCTCTTGCTCTTGGACCTTGATCCAGCTCCTGGACCCTGCTCCTGTTCCAAAGGAATCCCTGCCCTCGTGCTGCCTTCTTGGCTCCTCACCTCTGGCTTATTTTGGCCATGCTTTGCTGTGTGGACTATGCTTTGTTTGCTTCCCTGTTTGCTCCTGGGTTGACCTTGGCTTGCTCTGGATAACCACTTGGATTTGGCTGATGACTGGACTTTGGTCATGTAGTTTATTGACTGTATTATCTGGGTCCTAGTGCCCATGCCCCAGACCTTACACCCGTTTAGTTTCCCTAGGGAGAGGAACCTGAAGGAGGGCCTCCACTAATGTTCTTAAGCAGCAGGCTGGAATATATGGAGTAAGGTGCTCCCTAGAATAGTGTAGTCTCAAGCTTTCTATGGCATAGTCAAAACCTTGAATTCAGTCCAGACTGGAACAGGCAGCCAGTGCAATTGTTGGTGTACTGGTGTAATGTGTTCATAAGAGCTGGTCCTCATCAGCAACTGTACTGCTCTGTATTGGATCATTTGGAGAGTTTGGGCTGTCTTGAAGACTTCCCTTGAAAAGTCTCACATAAAGTGCATTACAATAGTCCAGTCTGGAGGTTACCAGTGCATAAATGACCGTGGCAAGTCTACCCTCATCCAAGTAGGAGAGCACTTGGTAAATTATCAGCTGAAGCTGAAAAAAGGTACTCCTGGCAACCAAGTCCAGCTGGGCAACCACAGAGAGCTTGGGGTCCTGAACCACCCCCAGGCTACAAACCTTGTCATTTGTGGAAGCCACTCCATCCAGGACTGGTTTTATGATATCCCAGTTGGAATGGAGGTTTATTCATCAACAGCATTCCATTTGATCCGGACTGAACTTGAGCTTATTGACCCTCATCCAACCCATTATTGAGTCCAGGCACTGACTGAGGGTAGAGACTGGCACACCTGGGTCAGATGAAAACAAGAGGCAGAGCTGAGTATCATCAGCATATCAATGGCACTTGAGCCCAAACATCCTAGTAGTTTCATTTACGCGTAGATGTTGAAAAACACGGAGGTAAAATTGAACCCCGTGGAAGTCCATGAAAACACAGAAACATAGTGTGTCAGAAGGAGCCTCCCGGGCCTGACCCCCGACTCTGACCCCTAGTCTGACCCCCAGCTCCAGCCGGCTCCGCTCACGACATGCCCACCGTGTGCATGTCCGGCCTATCCTTGAACACCCTCACCGATGGGGCCTCAATCACCTCCTGTCATGGTGTATAATAATAACCCTCCTGCACCACGCTCTGGAGATAGTCCAGCAGGTAGGAGTGGAACCAGCACAACGCAGTGCCTCCAACTCCGAACTTGGCAAGCTGCTCTGGAAGGATACCATGGAGGATGGTACTGAAAGCTGCTGAAAGTCCAGGAGCATCAACAGGGTTGCATTCCCCCATCTCTGTCCCAGCAAAGGTCTTCCCACAGGCAGTCTCGGTCCCAAAACCAGGCCTGAAACCCATTTGAAATGGATCGAGATAATCTGTTTCCTCCAAGAAGCCTGGAGTTGCCTGGTCCACCCCCCCAGGTGTAATGGGTGGTCACGTTGCGTGAATCTTGATCTCATCCCAGCAACCCATAGGCTGTTCTGGGTACAGGGAATCAGCTACTGAGCTCCTTGCCAAATGTGACAGGCCTCCTTGCCACTCTTGCCGAACTGCTCTCAGGTAAGTGCCAGGACCAGCCATTGCAAAAGTGCACAAATGGCACTTGGGCGGCTGGCACTGCCTCCCGCACTACTGCACGAATGAGCTGTTGGGACTCACTGTGGCTTTTTTCCTTATCTGTTTGGGGATCGTGAAGACCATCATGATAGTTGGAATTCATAACTGGGTTAGGGTTCATGGTCCCTGTTTGACAGCTACTGACTGTCCCTTCCAAGTGCCTGGATGGCACCTTGGAAAAGACACCTGTGACTTGCAGAGCTGTTTTCCTTTATTTCCAGTAGCTGGTGCATATCATGTACTTTCTCCCCAAGCCTGCGGGTGCTTGGGAGAGTGCAAAGGGCCCCCCACTTTTCCTTAGGGAAAGGAGTTTTGACAGGGCAGCTAACTGTCAAACAGGAGGGGAGAAAAACAAATGGGAGCCTTCTCTGGGCAATGTCCAAGGTTGATCACTGCTACACCTGGACATTGTCCCAGCTGAAGTTTCAGTTCCCTGAGCACATGCACCTGTGAAGGTCTGCAGTTGTGCAAATGCTTTTAATTCTGACAGCTCCTCCAAGGTGTTGCTCAGGCATTTTGAAGAAGCTGTCAGTGGTTGCCAAAAAAAGGGATCGTGAAATCCAAAAAAGGAAAAAAATGTGTGTGGGGGGGGGGTGGAGGAAGTCTTTGCGACTGAGATAGAGTAGAGGAGATGAGACGGTCATTCTGTGGTGTCCCCTGATACACCCAGAGGAGGACCAAGGGAGAGGGAGGAAGCCTGCAACCCATGGTGAACCAGATTGTCCCTAGCACAATGACCAGTTCGACCAGTGTGATGTGCCCCGTGGCAGGAAGGGAGGGCAGGTGGCCTCAAGGTGTGGCCAATCATAGCAGTGCAAATCCAGCTTTTGCTGCACGGTGGAAAGATGGCTCAGTCTGGGGGGAAGTGCAGCACATGCCTCTAAAGCGCAGCATGTGCTTCCACAGCAGATTGACAGCAGGTGCATGCTCTGTCTTGCTTTTAGGGTCTTTGCTCCCACAAACCAGCCATGGAGACTGGTCCATAACAGAAGCATCTGCCTGTCCAGCAGGTGGTGGCAGGACGCTAAGGTTCTTGTGCCTTAATAAGAAAGAGGAAATGGAAGTATCTGCTGTTTGGCCTGTCAGTTAAAAAAAAAAAAGACTCCCACACTACAGTACTCCTTCTTTTTACCTTGGTTTTCTTCTTTTTTATTTGGGATCTCCATTTTCCACTATTAGAGGAATGGAGCCAGTGTGGTACAGTGGTTAAGTGTAACTGGAACACAAGAGATCTAGGTTCTAGTCCCTACTCAGCCATGAAACTCACTGGGTGACTTTGGGTCACTCAACCTATGCTGCCTGACAATGGGGGTATGTTATTGCCCTCCAGGTCAACTTGAGACCCTGGATGATGGCCTGACAGACCAGATTCTAAGGATATCTCGGGGGAGAGACACAGTAATTATGGGGGATTTCAATCTCCCGGATATTAGTTGGGAGACTCATTCGGTGGTGACGCGTCGCTTCCTAGAAGCTATAGAGGGAGGGTTTTTCACACAGAGGGTCCGAGAGGCAACGAGGGGGGGAAACATCCTTGACTTGGTCTTGACCAATAGAGAGGAGCTGATAGATGAAGTACAGATTAGGGGAGCTCTGGATGCAAGTGATCACTCCATCCTTTGCTTTGAGATCAGGGGAATGGGGACTTGCAGCAGGTCGAGCACTAGAAGCTGGGACTTCAAGAGGGCCAACTTTGGCCAACTGAAGGCCA
>NW_025336010.1:1115629-1126134 GCF_004798865.1 Varanus komodoensis
CCTCTGTGTGAAAAACCCTCCCTCTATAGCTTCTAGGAAGCTATAGAGGGAGGGTTTTTCACACAGAGGGTCCGAGAGGCAACGAGGGGGGGAAACATCCTTGACTTGGTCTTGACCAATAGAGAGGAGCTGATAGATGAAGTACAGATTAGGGGAGCTCTGGATGCAAGTGATCACTCCATCCTTTGCTTTGAGATCAGGGGAATGGGGACTTGCAGCAGGTCGAGCACTAGAAGCTGGGACTTCAAGAGGGCCAACTTTGGCCAACTGAAGGCCAGACTGGGGAAAGTCTTCTGGGATAGGTTACTGGAAGGTAAGTGAGTTGAGGAGGGGTGGATGGCACTCAAAAGGGAGGTTTTGGAGGCGCAAGCCGTGACGATACCTCTAGTTAGTAAGGTGGGGAGGCGGAGGAGAGCGCCACCATGGATGCGAAAGGAGGTGGTAAGAGGGATTAGACAAAAGAGGAACCTCCGTAGGAAATGGGTACTGGGGCAAATAGACAAAAGGGTATAACGGGAGGAGGAGGCCCGTTGCAGAAGGATTCTTTGCAAGGCTAAGGCTGATTACGAGCTGAGACTTGCCAGGAATATCAAGAGCAACAAAAAGGGCTTCTTTCAGCATGTAAATAGGAGGAGGAAGGGGAGACAAGTGGTGGGACCACTAAATAAGGAGGAAGGAAATCCAGTGACTGATATGAGGAAACAGACACAGATGCTAAATGACTATTTTGCCTCTGTGTTCTCCCCAAAGCAGGACGGGAGAGATCCACATAGAGGCTGGGGACTTAGGGGCACAGATTAGAGTCACCCCCCTTGATGTCGAGGGGCTCCTCAAGGCATTGGACATTACAAAGACGCCAGGCCCTGACGGGTTACACCCGAGAGTACTTAGAGAGTTGGCAGGGGTTATCTCACGCCCTCTGGCCTCCATTTTTGAGGCCTCGTGGAGAACAGGTGAAGTTCCAAAGGACTGGAGGGTGGCGTCAGTGGTCCCAATTTTCAAAAAGGGTAGTAGAAGGGACATGGGGAATTACAGACCAGATAGTCTTACGTCCATTGCAGGAAAAACAGTGGAAAGACTCATAATAGAGAGAGATCTAGTGAAGCTAGATAGGGAAGGGAGGCTGACAGCCACACAACACGGCTTCCGCAAAAACAGGTCCTACCAGACAAACCTTGTGGAATTCTATGACAAGGTTTCGGATAGCTAGATGGAGGGGATGCAGTGAATGTGGTATACCTGGATTTCAGCAAGGCCTTTGACAAAGCGCCCCATGATATCCTGGTGGAGAAACTGAGGAGTTTTGGGATCCACCAAAGCAATGTCCGGTGGATTAGGGCATGATTCACTGACCGAAAGCAGAGGGTAACCATTAGTGGGGAATCGTCAGGATGGTGGCCAGTGACAAGTGGGGTCCCCCACGGCTCTGTCCTGGGGCCGATCCTGTTTAATCTTTTCATCTATGACATGGAAGAAGGGGTGAACAGTCCGCTGATCAAATTCACAGACAATAACTAAAACTGGAGCAGTGGCCACAACTGAGGAGCAGGTACTCTGGATCCAAAAGGATCTGGACAGACTGTGGAAGTGGGCAGGAGACAACAGGATGGTGTTCCATGTGGATAAGTGCAAGGTCTTGCACTTGGGGCATAGGAATAGGTGTCGTAAGTACAGGTTAGGTGAGAAGTGGCTGGAGAGCAGCACTTGTGAAAGGGACCTCGGGGTGCTGGTTGACTGCAGGCTAAACATGAGTCAGCAGTGTGATGTGGTGGTCAAGAGAGCGAATGCCACCCTTGGTGTGGCTTCTAGAAGTATTACTACCACTCTATACAACTCTGGTGCGCCTGCAACTGGAGTTTTGTGCTCAGTTTTGGGCTCCTCATTACAGAAAGGATATAGTCAGGTTAGAGTCAGTGCAGCGTAGGGCCACAAGGTTGGTGGCCGGTTTGCAGGCGAGACTGAGGGAACTGGGTCTCTTCAGCCTGGAGAAGAGGAGACTCTGATGGGATCTGTTGGCGACATACAGGTGTGTGAGGGGGTGTCATACAGAAGTGGGTAGAGACCTGTTCTCCCCTGCAGAGGAAGGCAGGACGCGCTCCAATGGAGCAAAGCTCAGGGAGCCAAGGTTCCATTTAGATGCCAGGAAGCACTTCCTGATGGTTAGGACCCCGAGGGTGTGGAATAGGCTTCCACGAGAGGTTGTTGAGGTCCCATCAGTGAGGGTGTTCAAAGATAGGCTGGACATGCGCATGGTGGGCATGTCGTGAGCGGAGCTGGCTGGTGCCGGAGGTCAGACTAGATGGCCCGGGAGACCACTTCTGACTCGCTCTGTTTCTATGTTTCTACTCTACAGCATGGCTGTTGTGAGGATAAAATGTAGAGGAGGAGAGCTTCGTAAGCTGCCTTGGGTTCCTTGCGAGACAAAGAAATGCATCATAATAATGATATTGGAAAGAATATTCTTGCAAGTGAATGGAGTACCAGAGGTGTCTGCTTTCAGTTGGGTGCCAGCTTTAACTTGGTCAGGTGGTGGGACATCTCAGAAGGCCATTTAATTGGATTTATTTTTGCTGCAATCTGAACTGTATGCTGTATGAGATTTCTTTTTACTGTTCTGCCTGTTTCCAACATGACTCTCAGATGGTTGCAGCTGATTCAGGCTTTCAATTAAAATAGTTTGTTTCACTTGAAATTTGAATATCGTATTAAGTTGTAACTGTTCTGCCTTCAGTGGTATAATCTGCATACTGCATAGTACTGTGCTAGATAATTATTTCACTAATAAGGAGTGAGAAGGTGACAATCATAAGGCCCAGCTGTGAAAACTGAGGTGGAGTAGGCCCCATTATATTGAAGTGGAGGGCCATACTGGCTGGATCCACCTGATGTCCTCTGGTTCTTAGAGGATATGCTGGGTGCATTATATTGCTGTCACTTTGCTGAGAACTCGCTTCGCTGTGAGTAGGGCTAGGGATATGGAGGCATCTGGTAGAATCCCTGGGCTTGGCTTCCTGGACTCTGGTCTGCTTTGCAGTGGCCCTGAGCCTGAATTCCGGGTGAGTGTGTCCAGCATTCATGGGGGAATGGAGCCCCGTGTGCTGCCCTTCTGGCACCCTCCTCCTCCAGCAGCAGCAGCAGCAGCAGCTGATAGGGTAGGAGGCCGGTTGTTGGGAGAGGCTCTGGGGGTGCCTGTTTGCAGCACTCCTGATGGGGAGGGTTGCAGGTTGCTGGCTGGGGGGGTCTGTGAGCATTGGTTTGCCTTGCTTTGCAGGACCAGGCCAAGCCCAAAAGAAAGTCCACTGGATGCTGGAGGGACTGATTCTGAAAGGCGCTGTCCAAAGCCTGTCCGGGGCTTGCCCCATTAGAGATGGCCATTAGTGAAGCAGCCTTCCTTGCTGGGGAGAGCACAGGACAGGCAAAGCTGCTCAGCCCAGTCTCACACGTCCTTCACTAGATCAGCAAAAACAGGGGGACTCCTCCTCTCGTCTCCCCGCAAAGTGCCCAGAGCTTCCAGGCCGGGGGCAGAGCTTTCATGGAAGGCTTAGGTAGGGAAGTGCCTAGTGCCCACGGAGGAAGCATGTGCAGGCCAGATGGGCAACCTCTTCAGGCCAGACTACCTTTGTGGGCTGGAGGTCGCCCACATGCAACCTGTCTTAGAAAGCTGCAAGAACCTGCCCTCTGGAGCCTCGCTCAGGTAAGCAGTGGTCGTGATCCCCTTGCCCTCACCCGAAATCTGGAGACTGCACTGCTGGACTGTGGTCCACAGCACAGACCCTTGTCAAACCTCATAATGATCTCTGTTCCTCCAGTGCCCCTCTGCATGAGAGGGAGGACACTGGCACGTGAAGGATAACCTTGGAAGACCCTGTCTTCTGCAGGGAGAGGCAAGAGCAGCTGAGGTAGAGAAATGGAGTGGGGTGCCCTGGAAGTAGGCATTCAGTGGAGCACTGAAGAGTAGGCCATGTCGCGGCGCATGGTGGTAGGCGCCTGCTGCTAAGAGCCTACACTGGTTCTTCAAGGAGAGTTCAGCCCTATACAAAATAGCTACAGACTTGGCCTACCTTAATGCCCATTAAAAGAATAACCTTTGTTGTTGAAAGTAAGCCACAATCATTGCCTTCATATTGAAGATAAGGCTACTAGTTAGTGAATTTAGTATTAAGGCAGGACTGGAACCAAGGAATTTCTTGTTACAGCTCAGAGTGTTTCCCACAAGTCTACAGTAGTAGAACTTACCTAATGTGAGATCTCAGTGCAACAGCTTCAGCAGAACAGAAACAGGGAAAGCCAAATGCCAGTCTTTAATTATATGTAAAGATGCTTTTGAGGCCCTCAGGTGAGGCTTTTGCCTGTTAGGGCCTTCTCTGTCTACTCTTCAACTAGGCAGGATGCAAAATAAATGCCTATTTCTAGAACTGATTCTCTTCAACCCCTTTATCAACGACCTGGAGGAGGGGGTAACCAGTCTGCTGACCAAATTCACAGACATTACCAAAGTGGGAGCAGCCTGTGGAAGTGGGTCAGGGACAACAGGACAGTGTTCAACGTGGATAAGTGCAAAGTCTTGCACTTGGGACTTAGGAATACGTGCCATCGGTAAGTGGCTGGAGACCAACATTTGTGCCATGTGATGCAGTGGTTATGAGGGCGAACACCACCCTTAGATGTATAGCCAGAGGTGTGGCTTCCAGATCAAGATTCTGGTGCGCCCACAACTGGAGTCCTGTGTCCAGATCTGGGCTACACATTATGAGGAAGACATAGCTAGGCTGGAATCAGTTCAGTGCAGGGTCACAAGGCTGGTAGCCGGATTGGTGCGGGATGACATATGAGTTGAGATTGAGGGAAATGGGGAAGAGGAGACTCCGAGTGGAACTTATAGTGACATGCAGGTATAGGCAGGAGCGCCACAAGGTAGAGGGTGGTGACCTGTTTTCCCCTGCAGTGGAGGAAAGGATGCAGTCAGTCCAGTGGGGCAAAGCAAAAGGAACCTGGTTTCAGGTTGGATGTCAGGCAGTTCTTCCTGATGGTTGGGACCCCTCAGGTATGGAATGGGCTTCCAGGGGAAGTGGTGGGGGCCCCATCAGCAAGGGTGTTCAAGGAAAGATTGGACACCCACATGTTGGGCATGGCATGAGTGGAGCTGGCTGGAGCCAAGAGTCAAACTAGATGGCCCAGGAGGCCTCTTTGGGCTCGCTCTGTTTCTAAGTGAACAGACATTCTGAGAAATTTTGAGTTGGAAAACAAGTTGTCCAGGAAGTGACCAACTTGCCTAGTGTGAATCAGAGTAAGCACCCCTCTCCATGTTGCTACATGTTCTATGTTTCTGTATGAGCACTTTGAGATGCAGATTTTCTTTTGCCTTGCTCCTCCCTTTTCTGACTTGGCATTTGCTGCTTTCCTGCTGTATTTCCTAAAATGCTGGCTCTTTTTGTTACAGGGCAGCGGAAATTCCACACTGCATCTGTGAGGAGTGTATTGCGGCTCCGTCCATTGCATCTTTTGTTGGCTACAGTTGGAGGATATGTGGGATACAGACAATATGAGAAACATAAGGAGGAGAAGCTTGAAAAATTGGGCAAAGTAGAACCCCCAAGAATTGCAAGTGACTGGGAGGTAAGTGTGGAGGATTTTGTGCCATATACTTTGGTATCACAAAGCCAAATATGGGAGGAAACAGATAATACCGTGGCAAGAGTGATGGGCTTGCAGTGGGAAAGGCCCGTGTTGATGTCTGCACTCATCCCTGAGGCTCACCACGTGGCTTTGAGCAAGTAACCATATGTTGGTCCAGCCTACCTCACAGGGGTGCTGTTGTGAGGGTTCAGTGTTGCTCTGCAGTTCCTGGAGGAAAAGCTGGACACTGCACTCCATATCTAGAGGTGCACAGGTGTTCTGCTGTTACCTGTTTGCCTTTCTGGTCCTTCTCCCTGAGGACGGCACGAACGATGGCATTGACGAGTGGCCTGTAGAAGTCACAGTGATAGCAATGAAGTTGTAGCAATAATAATAAGTGGGGCTGGAGCTCTGTCAGTGGGCAGTGCTTACTTCATGTGCAAAAAGTCCCAGGTTGGTCCCTGGGTGGGGCTGGGAAAGGCTCCCGAGACTGTGGAGAGCCCTTGCTGTCTCCCACTGTGGTCGATAACGGAGAAAGAGGGGCCAGTGGACCGAGTCAGGGGGTGGGTGCTTCTCAGCCTGGTATTTGCAGTGGAGTTGCCTTGCAGTCTTCTTCTGATGCTGCCAGTCCAACAAGAGCTTTGGGCTTCTGCTCCAGTACTTATTGAGAGTACAATAGATTTTGAATTGCTTGTGACATTCATGTGAGAGCTTGGAGATCAAGTGGTATGAGAAGAGGTTGAAGGAGGCAGATCTGTTTATCTTGGAGAAGAGCTGATTAAGAGGCGATAGGATAGCTGCTTCCAACATTTGAAGGACTGTGCTTAGATTATCAGCTCAGCTTGTTTTGTGTTGCTTGAGAAGGCAGGACCCAAACCAGTGGGTTCCACTTGCAAGGAACAGGGAATTTTGAGTAAACTTGGGGTGGGACACTTTTCTGGTCCTGAAGGCTTGTTCAGTGCTGGAGGCTGGGTTTGGGATCACGCACACCACCTTCTTTCCCTGCCTATAAGTTCTCAGCCTGCAAAGGGGAGGGGATTTAAAGAAATCAGTCACTGAAACAGTTTCATGTATTTTCTGGATGCAAGTCCAAGCATAAAATCATGTTAACTTACAACTTACAGTACTTGACATCGTTTCATCCACTGTTGCCCTGTGCTGCTCAGCACTGTTCTAGTTCTTTGTGGGCTCTGTGAATTCACACATGCAGGCTTTGCAGGTAGTGTGGAGAGAGGATCATCCCCTGAGTCCCTTTAGCCTGCCATTGCGCCTAGTTTGGAAATCACTTCTTTCCCCCCACGTAAGTATTCAACATTCTTTCTCATTTTCCCTCCTTTGCTTAAATTAACTTCTCTTGGTTCCTCTCTTCAGCAACTCCTTTTTCACTCTTCAGTTTAAAAAAATCCACAAAAATATTTTCTACCCACATTCCTATCCACTGCTCCTCCTCACACCAAGCTGTCTGTGCCTCCCCACATTTCTCATCTCCGCAATGGTATCTTTGGAAGCTTTCTGGATAGGGTGGATTTGATTTAAATTACTAGTCAGCAAGACTAGATTTAAATCATGGTTTTGCACACATGCCTGCCTTACAAATAAGGAACTTCATTAAAATATTCCCAAACTGGGGCTCTTTTATGGCCTGCTGCCATTATAGGTTTTCTCCTCCAGAGAAAGAAGAATATGATAAACTTCGAGCTAGATGCAAAAGGATCCAAGGACTTATAAAGTGTTCTGCTCAAAAGGCGTCCCTTTCATTTTTACTCCTTGCACTTCCCTCACACGTCGCTTCTTGTGCAGATTTATTCCATGCCCAACAATTCTATTTATTGAATTTTTTGAAACCTGGCTCTCAAGAGGCAAGGGGTTGATTCAATGTACATAGATTTGCAAAGGAACAATGGGACTGAGGTCTTTTTCTCAACTTTGTATGTTTATTTTATAACATTTTTGCTGTGAAGAAGAGGCATGTGAACTCTGCAGACACAAATTCACAGTTTTGAGAAGGGTAAAACCAAACATCTGATAATATCGTCTAGAAACATTGTGCAATAATCTTAGCAGAAACCTCCATGACATTGTGAAAGGATTAATGGAATTAATTTACCAAAAAAATCAAACATTGCATGAATTATACAGCACATATCATGCTACATAATTAAGAACTAATCCTTATTTCATGATGAATAACCTTTGGGCTATAAGATAGAGCTTTCCTCAAAAAGCATTGTATTATATTATTATAAAGATCCAATTTAATTTGTTAAAACTCTAATTTCAATTTAAAATTTGGATTTAAATTGAAAATCCAATTTGTTTATTAAAAAGTTGATTTTTATCCACCCTCTTTCTGGAGCTGGGCTGCTTGCAACAGCAGACTGCCCCCAACTGACAGCATCGCTCTTCTGCCTGTGTCTGGGCAAGGGAAATGTGGAGGCCTGTGCGCACTGCTAAGCCATCACCAAACAGATCTGGAAACAACAGGCTGATTGGGTAAAGGCCAAATGCTGAAGAAGGCCCTACAAGTTTCTGACTCTTCCAGGAAAGGACAGGACTCTGCTTCCAGGCCTGCAGCAAAAGACCCCTGACCGAACCACAACGACCACAACAAGGCCACTTGCTGGGCAATCACGTGGTCAGGAAGGCTGTAAAACAGTCTTAAAAAGATGGCTGCTACAGCTAAAAGAAAAGGCGCCATGTGAGCCCCAATTGGCCAATGACCCCGACCATTGGGTCACCATTTCCTGCCAACCGCCCTCGAACCCCAGAGCTGAGGGAGGACCCTGCTGCCATGCTGGGTGGGGAACCGGGAGCTCTCCCTGCTGCTTTGCTGGACTGCCATTAACCCCGGACCTCTGCACCCAGATGATTGTGCTCCCAAGAGCCAACCCCAACACCTACTGACTCTCCTCCACAGTACTCCCATGAGACTGCTGACACTGCCATCAGAACGTGGCTTGACACTGGAGTACCCAGCTATGCCAGCCTTGACATCACACTCAGATGCCAGGGGACACTGGTACTGATCCTACTCTCCTCTTAAACTGGGACTAAGCCTCTGATTGGTCCCTGGCATCCCTTTGCTCCTAGGATGAGTCTGGATCCTCCAGCGGTGATGGCTGCGACCCCCAGTATTGAGACATAATTGATCCCTGGTACTGAGACAACCAGTGCTGGGACATGTGAGCACTGCCAAGGGTGGGACCAGGCAAACTGGCATCAGCCCTCAATGCTGAACTGACACGAGAGCAGGCCTTCCTCCAGCAGCTGTCCCTCAACATCCAGCTGATGGTACCCCTTGGTGACTAGTCGATACCTGGTCCTGATTCTGAGAGTCCACCAGGTCCCAGTAACTGCCTTCCACCATACCCCAACAGCTAATCTGTGCTAGGCCTCAGTACCAGGCCAGCACCAGTCACCAGGATTTGGAAGGACTGAGGAAAGACTGAGAAACTGGGCATGTTCAGCCTTGAGAGGAGAAGGCTGAGTGGGGGACATGGTATCCCTATAAATACCTCAAAGGCTGTCACATGGAGGAAGGTCAAGATCCCTTCTCACTGATACCTGAGTGTGGGACATGGAAGAATCAATTCAAGTTGCGATAAACTGGATTCAGGCTGGACATCAGGAAAAGCTTCCTCACAGTCAGAGCAATACCACAGTGGAACCAGCTGCCTAGAAAGTTCATGGGCTCTCCCACACTAGAGGCATTCACTGTGAAACTGGACAGCCATCTGATTGGGATGGGATGGTGTAAACTGGTGTCCTGTAACGGAAGGAGGCTGGATCCGGTGGCCTTCATGGCTCCCTCTAACTCTACTATCCTATGATTCTCTGATCAGTATGAGAGTGGCACCATGGCACAGTGCCAAACCAATGCCACTCCCCGGCACTGTCAACATCAAGACTGTGGCGGTTTTGAAGACCATTGCTGTCCTCCAGCCTGGAACACTGTGTCCTGGAGTCAGTAATCTTGCTGGACCATCAGAGACCTCCCTGAACATGGCTGCATTCACTGAGGACCCAGCATCCCCTTTGGAGGAGGGTGTGTGCTTCTTGGAACAGGTGCTCAGGATGTCTGTGGGCCTGGGGCTGGAGACCATACAGCAAACAGGATCCAGTTGCTGATCCAGTCTGTGTTGCCCTGGGTTCTGAGGACTTGACACCATTGGCCATCCCCTTCTTACCTCCCATGGAAGCCCATTCCACACCCTCAGGGTCCTAACAGTCAGGAAATACTTCCTGGCATCCAAACCAAACCTTGGTTTCCTGAGCTTTGCTTCATTCGACCGCATCCTGCCCTTCTCCACAGGGGAAAACAAGCCTTGATCCACCTCCGCATGACACATCACATACCTATAAGTTGCTAAAAGATCCCCTCGGAGTCTCTTCTTCTCCAGGATGAAAAGATCACGTTACCTCAGTCTTGCCCCATTGGGCATCCCCTGCAATCCGGCCACCATCCTTGTGGCCCTGCACTGCACTGATGCCAACCTGGTTATATCCTTCCTGTACTGTGGAGCCCAGAACTGAGCACAATACTCCAGTTGCCGGCGCGCCAGAATACTATAGAGTGGCAGTAATAGCTCTCTCAATCTAGAAGCCTCACTTCTGGCTATGCAACCAAGGATGGCATTCGCCCTCTTGACCACCGCATCACACTGCTGACTCATGTTTAGCCTGCAGTCAACCAGCACCCCGAGGTCTCTTTCACAAGTGCTGCTCTCCAGCCACTTGCCCCCTAACCTGTACTTATGACAGCTAGACCTTGCACTTATCCACATTGAACGCTATCCTGTTGTCTGCTGCCCACTGCCATAGTCTCTCCAGATCCTTCTGGATCCTGCTCCTCAGTTGTGGCCACTGCTCCAGTTTTAGTATCATCTGCG